>NC_060197.1:49639414-49751914 GCF_021184085.1 Oncorhynchus gorbuscha
CACATCGACTGGTACTGGTACCCTGTTCATATAGCCATGTTACTGCCTCATACCCCTGCACATCGACTGGTACTGGTACCCTGTTCATATAGCCATGTTACTACCTCATACCCCTGCACATCGACTGGTACTGGTACCCTGTTCATATAGCCATGTTACTACCTCATACCCCTGCACATTCACTCTATACTGGTACCCTGTTCATATAGCCATGTTACTACCTCATACTCCTGCACATCCACTCTATACTGGTACCCTGTTTATATAGCCATGGTACTACCTCGTACCCCTGCACATCCCCTCTGTACTGGTACCCTGTTTATATAGCCATGTTACTGCCTCATACCCCTGCACATCAACTCTGTACTGGTACCCTGTTTATATAGCCATGTTACTGCCTCATTCCCCTGCACATCGACTGGTACTGGTACCCTGTTCATATAGCCATGTTACTACCTCATACCCCTGCACATCGACTGGTACTGGTACCCTGTTTATATAGCCATGTTACGGCCTCATACCCCTGCACATCCACTCTGTACTGGTACCCTGTTTATATAGCCATGTTACTGCCTCATACCCCTGCACATCAACTGCACATCGACTGGTACACTGCTGCTATAACTTGTTGTGGATAGGGGGCAGTATTTTCACTTTGGATGAATTGCGTGCCCATAGTGAACTGCATCCCACTCTGTCCTAGATGGCTAATATATGCATATTATTATTACTATTGGATAGAAAACACTCTGAAGTTTCTAAAACTGTTTGAATTATGTCTGTGAGTATAACAGAACTCATAGGGCAGGCAATCTTCCAAACAAGAAGTGAAATTCTGAAAGTTGGGACAACTTTGACATCATCACCCCCTCCTTTCCCACAAGATATGGATCTGGAAGCACTTCCTATGTCTTCCACTGGATGTCCTCGTTCAGTAGAAAGTGTAATGGAGGATTTGCTGTGAACTTTGACCTAATGGGAGGGAAAATAGTCAGTGTCCCGACTGAATGCCATTTTCCTGTGGTGCATTTCTCTGTGGGTGCTACCGCCGTTCCAGTTGGCTCCAGCTGAAAACGTATGATCCGGTTGGAACGTTATTGGATAAGGTATAAGGTTGCTGTCACCTTGGTCCAAGGTACGGCTGCTATCTCCCTGGACCAGGACAGGTTGCTGTCGCCCTGGACCGGTAAGGTTGCTGTCACCTTGGTCCAAGGTACGGCTGCTATCTCCCTGGACCAGGACAGGTTGCTGTCGCCCTGGACCGGTAAGGTTGCTGTCACCTTGGTCCAAGGTACGGCTGCTATCTCCCTGGACCAAGGAAAGGTTGCTGTACATCCAACATCTGGTTGCATACCCTTACTTTTCACATTAAAGCATACATTCAGTCAGGTTACTGAACCATTCTGTGTGTGTGTCTACTGTCTACCCACCTGTATGGCATAGCGGTCTGTTCTGCAGTACACTCTGTCACCGTGAGGTCACATTCTCTGAGATAGAGTTCCAGCCTCCGTCGCTCCATAAGTGTCCTGGCAGCCTGTAGTATCTGTCCTGCTAGAGCCGACTCCTCCTTCCCTCCTCCCCCTCTCTTACCCGACCCACTCTTAGCGGTGGCGGGTGTTTTGGGTTTCTTACTGAACCCATACAGTGCCTCCACACTGAACTTACCCCCTTTACCGGCTGATGAGCCACAGCCTGCACCCGACGGTCGCCCTGCGGACATGGTGAATCACGGACTGTTACCCCTGGCAGCGAACCCCCTGGCAACCCCTACCTCTGACCTCTGACCCTTGACCCAAAGCCCCTCACCCCTCTACTCAGCAGAGTCCTAGGCCTTCAGTGTGTTCAGCTTGTCCTGTTCCAGGTGATCCTAGATCCAAAAAGCAGCAGACTCTCTGGTTGAATGTTCTAGAAACTATTTGGTAAATGTTTCTTAACATCCCGGTATCATACCCTCCATGGGTTAAGGATAGACCAACAGGTCACAGTTCTGCCCTCCAACAAGTCAGGGCAGGTTTGGAGGGGAGGTCAGGTACAAACAGCAGCAGGTTCAAAGGTTACTTCCTCTTCCCAAAATTGAGTCTGGCCGGAGAGTTGAGGGTCCAGAAACAACACTCTATTCTCTTTCTCTCCTGCCATCCATGTGTTCTCCTCACCTCTTTCTGTCGTCCGTTTCTCTTTCACACTCTCTCTTTGTTTCTTTCCTTGTCTCTCATTCACTCTCTCCGTCTCTCTCTATCCATCCGGATATCTCTCTCTATATGTTTATTATCCCTCTATCTCCATCCCTCTATATCTATTCCTCTAACACCTCTGTCCTTCTCTGTCTCCTCTCTCTCCCTCCCTCCTTTTTTTATCTCTACCTCCCTCTATTCTCTCTCTCTCTCTCCTCTCGTTTTTGCTTTCCCTCTGCTTGATTGACAACAGGATTTGGTAAAAAATACATTTAATGCCCCCATTACCGTGTGTGTCCAGATTAAGTGGAGAGAAAGGGCAAAGGGCAAAGGGCAAACCTGACATCTGCACCCAGATTAACATAGTAACACAAACACACACTAGGGTTGTCATGATACCAGTATTGCCATACTCAGAGGTATCATGCAAGGAAACAAAACATGAAGCAGAAAACATTGCCTGAGGAAAACGGTCCTAATGTCGGGAACAAGCAGCCTTAAATTGTCCCACAGAATCCTGTTTGTTTTCCAAGCTGCAGTACAGTTGAAGTGGGAAGTTTACATACACTTAGGTTGGAGTCATTAAAACTTGCTTTTCAACCACTCCACACATTTCTTGTCAACAAACTATAGTGTCGGATAGTCGGTTAGGACATCTACTTCGTGCATGACAGAACTAATTATTCCAACAATTGTTGAGACAGATTATTTCACTTATAATTCACTGTATCACAATTCCAGTGGGTCAGAAGTTTACATACACTAAGTTGACTCTGCCTATAAACAGCTTGGAAAATTCCAGAAAATTATGCCATGGCTTTAGAAGCTTCTGATAGGCTAATTGACATCATTTGAGTCAATTGGAGGTGTACCTGTGGATGTATTTCAAGGCCTACCTTCCAACTCACTGCCTCTTTGCTTGACATCATGGGAAAATCTGAAGAAATCAGCCACGACCAGATAAATAATTGTAGACCTCCACAAGTCTGGTTCATCCTTGGGAGCAATTTCCAAACGCCTGAAGGAACCACGTTCATCTGTACAAACAATAGTACGCAAGTATAAACACCATGGGACCACTAAGCCGACATAACGCTCAGGAATGAGACACGTTCTGTCTCCTAGAGATGAACGTACTTTGGTGCAAATAGTGAAAAATCAATCCCAGAACAACAGCAAAGGACCTTGTGAAGATGCTGGAGGAAACAGGTGCAAAAGTATCTATATCCACAGTAAAATGAGTCCTATATTGACAAAACCTGAAAGGCCGCTCAGCAAGGAAGAAGCAACTGCTCCAAAACCGCCACAAAAAGCCAAACTACGGTTTGCACCAGCAGATGGGGACAAATATCTTTTTAAAACGTTTTTTGAAATGTCCTCTGGTATGATGAAACAAAAATAGAACTGTTTGGCCATAATGACCATCGTTACGTTTGGAGGAAAACGGGGAGGCTTGCAAGCCAAAGAACACCATCCCAACCGTGAAGCACAGGGGTGGCAGCATCATGTTGTGGGGGTGCTTTACTGCGGGAGGGACTGGTGCACTTCACAAAATAGATGGCGTCATGAGGAAAAGAAAAGCTTGTGGATATATTGAAGCAAAATAAAAGCTTGGTCGCAAATGGGTCTTACAAATGGACAATGACCCCAAGCATACTTCCAAAGTTGTGGCAAAATGGCTAAAGGACAACAAAGTCAAGGTATTGGAGTGGCCATCACAAAGCCCTGACCTCAATCCTGTAGAAAATGTGTGGGCAGAACTGAAAAAGCCTCTGCGAGCAAGGCTGTCGTCTCTGCGAGCAAGGAGGCCTACAATCCTGACTCAGTTACACCAGCTCTGGGCCAAAATTCACCCAACTTATTGTGGGAAGCTTGTGGAAGGCTACCCGTAACGTTTGACCCAAGACAAACAATTTAATGGCAATGCTACCAAATAATAATTGCATGTATGTAAACTTCTGACCCACTGGGAATGTGATGAAAGAAATAAAAGCTGAAATGAATTATTCTCTCTACTATTATTCTGGCATTTCACATTCTTAATTAAAAGAAAGTGGTGATCCTAACTGACCTAAGAAAGGGAATTTTTTTCAAGTATTAAATGTCAGAATTTGTGAAAAACTGAGTTTAAATGTATTTGGCTAAGGTGTATGTCTCAGGATGGTAAGTTGGTGGTTGAAGATATCCCTCTAGTGGTGTGGGTGCTGTGCTTTGGCAAAGTGGGTGGGGTTATATCCTTCCTGTTTGGCCCTGTCCGGGGGTGTCCTCGGATGGGGCCACAGTGTCTCCTGACCCCTCCTGTCTCAGCCTCCAGTATTTATGCTGCAGTAGTTTATGTGCCGGGGGGCTAGGGTCAGTTTGTTATATCTGGAGTACTTCTGTCCTATTCGGTGTCCTGTGTGAATTTAAGTGTGCTCTGTCTAATTCTCTCTTTCTCTCTTTCTTTCTCTCTCTCGGAGGACCTGAGCCCTAGGACCATGCCTCAGGACTACCTGACATGATGACTCCTTGCTGTGCCCAGTCCACCTGGCCGTGCTGCTGCTCCAGTTTCAACTGTTCTGCCTTGTTATTATTCAACCATGCTGGTCATTTATGAACATTTGAACATCTTGGCCATGTTCTGTTATAATCTCCACCCGGCACAGCCAGAAGAGGACTGGCCACCCCACATAGCCTGGTTCCTCTCTAGGTTTCTTCCTAGGTTTTGGCCTTTCTAGGGAGTTTTTCCTAGCCACCGTGCTTCTACACCTGCATTGCTTGCTGTTTGGGGTTTTAGGCTGGGTTTCTGTACAACACTGAGATATAGGCTGATGTACGAAGGGCTATATAAATACATTTGATTTGTGTATGTAAACTTCCAATGTCAACTATATAACACTATGTTACATATGCTAGGATTTAAAGGACCAAAGAGATTAGGTTGCTTTGTGTTTTTGCCTTGGAAAATACTGGTACTGTGACAACCCTAACACACCCACAATATACAGAGGCCTGTTCCAACCCTGTTTGTCCTCTGCTCTATATACAGAGTCCTGTTACTGTCCTGTTGGTCCTCTGCTCTATATACAGAGTCCTGTTACTGCTCTATATACAGAGTCCTGTTACTGCTCTATATACAGAGTCCTGTTACTGCCCTGTAGGTCCTCCGCTATCAGAATGGCCTGTGCTGCCTGGAACTTGCCTGTCAAGGAAGTCGTCTTCATTTGCTCTTCCTCCATCCTGTGATGAAGTAGACGGAGAACAGCAAGACGATTGTTCCAAACAGCGCTGGTCACATGACACAAGTCATGGAAACTGAAGGCAACGGTTGCTAAGTGGACTGGAGTGACTGAGAGGTTCGGAGCAGATTGACATAAGGAATAGCTTTTCTGCACTGGTTCCTGATCTCATTGCTGGGATTACCTGTGTCTGCGACGACAGTGTTGACTCCAACCAGCAGTGGTTTCATCATTCATTTCAGACCCTATCCCTCTCTCTGGAACTAAAGGGGCACTTCCTGCTGTGGGAGTGTGGACCTATCGCCGGGAGCAGCGGGCATACACTATCCTGCTTCCGTGGACCCGAGAAAGGCTCATTGAATTGTGTGAGGGGTGGGAGTGGGCGGATTTCTCCATTCCCTTCTCTGGCCGTTTGTATCGGGCAGTTCAATGGTGAGAAATATCTCAGTCCCTGGTGCTATCCAGGTGAACGAGGGTTTGGGTGACTACTTGACACCAACAAACACCTCATAATATCTGTCCCTCTGCCCTCCCTAAATCGTGTCATTGAACGGTTCAGCAGACTGTTATCCCTCTAACTGGCTACCAGACTATCAGCAGACTGTTATCCCTCTAACCAGCTACCAGACTGTTATCCCTCTAACTGGCTACCAGACTATCAGCAGACTGTTATCCCTCTAACTGGCTACCAGACTATCAGCAGACTGTTATCCATTTAACTGGCTACCAGACTATCAGCAGACTGTTATCCCTCTAACTGACTACCAGACTGTTATCCCTCTAACTGACTACCAGACTATTGAACAGTTCAGCAGACTGTTATCCCTCCATAACTGGCTACCAGACTATCAGCAGACTGTTATCCCTCTAACTGGTTACCAGACTGTTATCCCTCTAACTGGTTACCAGACTATCAGCAGACTGTTATCCCTCTAACTGACTACCAGACTATCAGCAGACTGTTATCCCTCTAACTGACTACCAGACTGTTATCCCTCTAACTGGTTACCAGACTGTTATCCCTCTAACTGGTTACCAGACTATCAGCAGACTGTTATCCCTCTAACTGGCTACCAGACTATCAGCAGACTGTTATCCCTCTAACTGGCTACCAGACTATCAGCAGACTGTTATCCCTCTAACTGGCTACCAGACTATCAGCAGACTGTTATCCCTCTAACTAGCTACCAGACTGTTATCCCTCTAACTGGCTACCAGACTATCAGCAGACTGTTATCCCTCTAACTGACTACCAGACTATCAGCAGACTGTTATCCCTCTAACTGGCAACCAGACTATTGAACAGTTCAGCAGACTGTTATCCCTCTAACTAGCTACCAGACTGTTATCCCTCTAACTGACTACCAGACTATCAGCAGACTGCTATCCCTCTAACTGGCTACCAGACTATCAGCAGACTGTTATCCCTCTAACTGGCTACCAGACTATCAGCAGACTGTTATCCCTCTAACTGACTACCAGACTATCAGCAGACTGTTATCCCTCTAACTGACTACCAGACTGTTATCCCTTTAACTGACTACCAGACTATTGAACAGTTCAGCAGACTGTTATCCCTCCATAACTGGCTACCAGACTATCAGCAGACTGTTATCCCTCTAACTGGCTACCAGACTATTGAACAGTTCAGCAGACTGTTATCCCTCCAACTGACTACCAGACTATCAGCAGACTGTTATCCCTCTAACTGACTACCAGACTATCAGCAGACTGTTATCCCTCTAACTGACTACCAGACTGTTATCCCCACTACCAGACTATTGAACAGTTCAGCAGACTGTTATCCCTCTAACTGACTACCAGACTATCAGCAGACTGTTATCCCTCTAACTGACTACCAGACTATTGAACAGTTCAGCAGACTGTTATCCCTCTAACTGACTACCAGACTATCAGCAGACTGTTATCCCTCTAACTGACTACCAGACTGTTATCCCTTTAACTGACTACCAGACTATTGAACAGTTCAGCAGACTGTTATCCCTCCATAACTGCCTACCAGACTATCAGCAGACTGTTATCCCTCTAACTGGCTACCAGACTATCAGCAGACTGTTATCCCTCTAACTGACTACCAGACTATCAGCAGACTGTTATCCCTCTAACTGACTACCAGACTGTTATCCCTCTAACTGACTACCAGACTATCAGCAGACTGATATCCCTCTAACTGGCTACCAGACTATCAGCAGACTGTTATCCCTCTAACTGACTACCAGACTATTGAACAGTTCAGCAGACTGTTATCCCTCTAACTGACTACCAGACTATCAGCAGACTGTTATCCCTCTAACTGACTACCAGACTGTTATCCCTTTAACTGACTACCAGACTATTGAACAGTTCAGCAGACTGTTATCCCTCCATAACTGACTACCAGACTATCAGCAGACTGTTATCCCTCTAACTGGCTACCAGACTATCAGCAGACTGTTATCCCTCTAACTGACTACCAGACTATCAGCAGACTGTTATCCCTCTAACTGACTACCAGACTGTTATCCCTCTAACTGACTACCAGACTATTGAACAGTTCAGCAGACTGTTATCTCTCCAACTGGCTACCAGACTATCAGCAGACTGTTATCCCTCTAACTGACTACCAGACTGTTATCCCTCTAACTGACTACCAGACTATCAGCAGACTGTTATCCCTCTAACTGGCTACCAGACTATCAGCAGACTGTTATACCTCTAACTGGCTACCAGACTATCAGCAGACTGTTATCCCTCTAACTGACTACCAGACTGTTATCCCTCTAACTGACTACCAGACTATTGAACAGTTCAGCAGACTGTTATCTCTCCAACTGGCTACCAGACTATCAGCAGACTGTTATCCCTCTAACTGACTACCAGACTGTTATCCCTCTAACTGACTACCAGACTATCAGCAGACTGTTATCCCTCTAACTGGCTACCAGACTATCAGCAGACTGTTATCCCTCTAACTGGCTACCAGACTATCAGCAGACTGTTATCCCTCTAACTGGTTACCAGACTATCAGCAGACTGTTATCCCTCTAACTGGCTACCAGACTATCAGCAGACTGTTATCCCTCTAACTGGTTACCAGACTATCAGCAGACTGTTATCCCTCTAACTGACTACCAGACTGTTATCCCTCTAACTGACTACCAGACTATCAGCAGACTGTTATCCCTCTAACTGGCTACCAGACTATCAGCAGACTGTTATCCCTCTAACTGGCTACCAGACTATCAGCAGACTGTTATCCCTCTAACTGGCTACCAGACTATCAGCAGACTGTTATCCCTCTAACTGGCTACCAGACTATCAGCAGACTGTTATCCCTCTAACTGGTTACCAGACTATCAGCAGACTGTTATCCCTCTAACTGGCTACCAGACTATCAGCAGACTGTTATCCCTCTAACTGGCTACCAGACTATCAGCAGACTGTTATCCCTCTAACTGGCTACCAGACTATCAGCAGACTGTTATCCCTCTAACTGGCTACCAGACTATCAGCAGACTGTTATCCCTCTAACTGGTTACCAGACTATCAGCAGACTGTT
The DNA here is from genome assembly GCF_021184085.1 of Oncorhynchus gorbuscha. Taxonomy (NCBI): domain Eukaryota; kingdom Metazoa; phylum Chordata; class Actinopteri; order Salmoniformes; family Salmonidae; genus Oncorhynchus; species Oncorhynchus gorbuscha. The sequence goes on from NC_060197.1 coordinate 49,648,363, forward strand.
ATCCCTCTAACTGGCTACCAGACTATCAGCAGACTGTTATCCCTCTAACTGGCTACCAGACTATCAGCAGACTGTTATCCCTCTAACTGGTTACCAGACTATCAGCAGACTGTTATCCCTCTAACTGGCTACCAGACTATTGAACAGTTCAGCAGACTGTTATCCCTCTAACTGGCTACCAGACTATTGAACAATTCAGCAGACTGTTATCCCTCTAACTGGCTACCAGACTATTGAACAATTCAGCAGACTGTTATCCCTCTAACTGGCTACCAGACTGTTATCCCTCTAACTGGCTACCAGACTATCAGCAGACTGTTATCCCTCTAACTGGCTACCAGACTATCAGCAGACTGTTATCCCTCTAACTGGCTACCAGACTATCAGCAGACTGTTATCCCTCTAACTGACTACCAGACTATCAGCAGACTGTTATCCCTCTATCTGGCTACCAGACTATCAGCAGACTGCTATCCCTCTAACTGACTACCAGACTGTTATCCCTCTAACTGGCTACCAGACTGTTATCCCTCTAACTGGCTACCAGACTGTTATCCCTCTAACTGGCTACCAGACTGTTATCCCTCTAACTGGCTACCAAACTGTTATCCCTCTAACTGGCTACCAGACTGTTATCCCTCTAACTGGCTACCAGACTGTTATCCCTCTAACTGGCTACCAGACTATCAGCAGACTGTTATCCCTCTAACTGGCTACCAGACTATCAGCAGACTGTTATCCCTCTAACTGACTACAAGACTGTTATCCCTCTAACTGACTACCAGACTATTGAACAGTTCAGCAGACTGTTATCCCTCCATAACTGGCTACCAGACTATCAGCAGACTGTTATCCCTGTAACTGGCTACCAGACTATTGAACAGTTCAGCAGACTGTTATCCCTCCATAACTGGCTACCAGACTATCAGCAGACTGTTATCCCTCTAACTGGCTACCAGACTATCAGCAGACTGTTATCCCTCTAACTGGTTACCAGACTGTTATCCCTCTAACTGGTTACCAGACTATCAGCAGACTGTTATCCCTCTAACTGACTACCAGACTATCAGCAGACTGTTATCCCTCTAACTGACTACCAGACTATTGAATAGTTCAGCAGACTGTTATCTGTCTAACTGGTTACCAGACTATCAGCAGACTGTTATCCCTCTAACTGACTACCAGACTATCAGCAGACTGTTATCCCTCTAACTGGCTACCAGACTGTTATCCCTCTAACTGACTACCAGACTGTTATCCCTCTAACTGGTTACCAGACTATCAGCAGACTGTTATCCCTCTAACTGGCTACCAGACTATCAGCAGACTGTTATCCCTCTAACTGGCTACCAGACTATCAGCAGACTGTTATCCCTCTAACTGACTACCAGACTGTTATCCCTCTAACTGACTACCAGACTATCAGCAGACTGTTATCCCTCTAACTAGCTACCAGACTATCAGCAGACTGTTATCCCTCTAACTGGCTACCGGACTGTTATCCCTCTAACTGGCTACCAGACTATCAGCAGACTGTTATCCCTCTAACTGACTACCAGACTGTTATCCCTCTAACTGACTACCAGACTATCAGCAGACTGTTATCCCTCTAACCAGCTACCAGACTGTTATCCCTCTAACCAGCTACCAGACTGTTATCCCTCTAACTGACTACCAGACTATCAGCAGACTGTTATCCCTCTAACTAGCTACCAGACTATCAGCAGACTGTTATCCCTCTAACTGGCTACCGGACTGTTATCCCTCTAACTGGCTACCAGACTATCAGCAGACTGTTATCCCTCTAACTAGCTACCAGACTGTTATCCCTCTAACTGACTACCAGACTATCAGCAGACTGATATCCCTCTAACTGGCTACCAGACTATCAGCAGACTGTTATCCCTCTAACTGACTACCAGACTATTGAACAGTTCAGCAGACTGTTATCCCTCTAACTGACTACCAGACTATCAGCAGACTGTTATCCCTCTAACTGACTACCAGACTGTTATCCCTTTAACTGACTACCAGACTATTGAACAGTTCAGCAGACTGTTATCCCTCCATAACTGACTACCAGACTATCAGCAGACTGTTATCCCTCTAACTGGCTACCAGACTATCAGCAGACTGTTATCCCTCTAACTGACTACCAGACTATCAGCAGACTGTTATCCCTCTAACTGACTACCAGACTGTTATCCCTCTAACTGACTACCAGACTATTGAACAGTTCAGCAGACTGTTCTCTCTCCAACTGGCTACCAGACTATCAGCAGACTGTTATCCCTCTAACTGACTACCAGACTGTTATCCCTCTAACTGACTACCAGACTATCAGCAGACTGTTATCCCTCTAACTGGCTACCAGACTATCAGCAGACTGTTATACCTCTAACTGGCTACCAGACTATCAGCAGACTGTTATCCCTCTAACTGACTACCAGACTGTTATCCCTCTAACTGACTACCAGACTATTGAACAGTTCAGCAGACTGTTATCTCTCCAACTGGCTACCAGACTATCAGCAGACTGTTATCCCTCTAACTGACTACCAGACTGTTATCCCTCTAACTGACTACCAGACTATCAGCAGACTGTTATCCCTCTAACTGGCTACCAGACTATCAGCAGACTGTTATCCCTCTAACTGACTACCAGACTATCAGCAGACTGTTATCCCTCTAACTGACTACCAGACTGTTATCCCTCTAACTGACTACCAGACTATTGAACAGTTCAGCAGACTGTTATCCCTCCATAACTGACTACCAGACTATCAGCAGACTGTTATCCCTCTAACTGGCTACCAGACTATCAGCAGACTGTTATCCCTCTAACTGACTACCAGACTATCAGCAGACTGTTATCCCTCTAACTGACTACCAGACTGTTATCCCTCTAACTGACTACCAGACTATTGAACAGTTCAGCAGACTGTTCTCTCTCCAACTGGCTACCAGACTATCAGCAGACTGTTATCCCTCTAACTGACTACCAGACTGTTATCCCTCTAACTGACTACCAGACTATCAGCAGACTGTTATCCCTCTAACTGGCTACCAGACTATCAGCAGACTGTTATACCTCTAACTGGCTACCAGACTATCAGCAGACTGTTATCCCTCTAACTGACTACCAGACTGTTATCCCTCTAACTGACTACCAGACTATTGAACAGTTCAGCAGACTGTTATCTCTCCAACTGGCTACCAGACTATCAGCAGACTGTTATCCCTCTAACTGACTACCAGACTGTTATCCCTCTAACTGACTACCAGACTATCAGCAGACTGTTATCCCTCTAACTGGCTACCAGACTATCAGCAGACTGTTATCCCTCTAACTGGCTACCAGACTATCAGCAGACTGTTATCCCTCTAACTGGCTACCAGACTATCAGCAGACTGTTATCCCTCTAACTGGCTACCAGACTATCAGCAGACTGTTATCCCTCTAACTGGTTACCAGACTATCAGCAGACTGTTATCCCTCTAACTGGCTACCAGACTATCAGCAGACTGTTATCCCTCTAACTGGCTACCAGACTATCAGCAGACTGTTATCCCTCTAACTGGCTACCAGACTATCAGCAGACTGTTATCCCTCTAACTGGCTACCAGACTATCAGCAGACGGTTATCCCTCTAACTGGCTACCAGACTATCAGCAGACTGTTATCCCTCTAACTGGTTACCAGACTATCAGCAGACTGTTATCCCTCTAACTGGCTACCAGACTATCAGCAGACTGTTATCCCTCTAACTGGCTACCAGACTATCAGCAGACTGTTATCCCTCTAACTGGTTACCAGACTATCAGCAGACTGTTATCCCTCTAACTGGCTACCAGACTATTGAACAGTTCAGCAGACTGTTATCCCTCTAACTGGCTACCAGACTATTGAACAATTCAGCAGACTGTTATCCCTCTAACTGGCTACCAGACTATTGAACAATTCAGCAGACTGTTATCCCTCTAACTGGCTACCAGACTATCAGCAGACTGTTATCCCTCTAACTGGCTACCAGACTATTGAACAGTTCAGCAGACTGTTATCCCTCTAACTGGCTACCAGACTGTTATCCCTCTAACTGGCTACCAGACTATCAGCAGACTGTTATCCCTCTAACTGGCTACCAGACTATCAGCAGACTGTTATCCCTCTAACTGGCTACCAGACTATCAGCAGACTGTTATCCCTCTAACTGGCTACCAGACTATCAGCAGACTGTTATCCCTCTAACTGACTACCAGACTGTTATCCCTCTAACTGACTACCAGACTATCAGCAGACTGTTATCCCTCTAACTGGCTACCAGACTATCAGCAGACTGTTATACCTCTAACTGGCTACCAGACTATCAGCAGACTGTTATCCCTCTAACTGACTACCAGACTGTTATCCCTCTAACTGACTACCAGACTATTGAACAGTTCAGCAGACTGTTATCTCTCCAACTGGCTACCAGACTATCAGCAGACTGTTATCCCTCTAACTGACTACCAGACTGTTATCCCTCTAACTGACTACCAGACTATCAGCAGACTGTTATCCCTCTAACTGGCTACCAGACTATCAGCAGACTGTTATCCCTCTAACTGGCTACCAGACTATCAGCAGACTGTTATCCATCTAACTGGCTACCAGACTATCAGCAGACTGTTATCCCTCTAACTGGTTACCAGACTATCAGCAGACTGTTATCCCTCTAACTGGCTACCAGACTATCAGCAGACTGTTATCCCTCTAACTGGCTACCAGACTATCAGCAGACTGTTATCCCTCTAACTGGCTACCAGACTATCAGCAGACTGTTATCCCTCTAACTGGCTACCAGACTATCAGCAGACTGTTATCCCTCTAACTGGCTACCAGACTATCAGCAGACTGTTATCCCTCTAACTGGTTACCAGACTATCAGCAGACTGTTATCCCTCTAACTGGCTACCAGACTATCAGCAGACTGTTATCCCTCTAACTGGCTACCAGACTATCAGCAGACTGTTATCCCTCTAACTGGTTACCAGACTATCAGCAGACTGTTATCCCTCTAACTGGCTACCAGACTATCAGCAGACTGTTATCCCTCTAACTGGCTACCAGACTATTGAACAGTTCAGCAGACTGTTATCCCTCTAACTGGCTACCAGACTGTTATCCCTCTAACTGGCTACCAGACTATCAGCAGACTGTTATCCCTCTAACTGGCTACCAGACTATCAGCAGACTGTTATCCCTCTAACTGGCTACCAGACTATCAGCAGACTGTTATCCCTCTAACTGACTACCAGACTATCAGCAGACTGTTATCCCTCTATCTGGCTACCAGACTATCAGCAGACTGTTATCCCTCTAACTGGCTACCAGACTGTTATCCCTCTAACTGGCTACCAGACTGTTATCCCTCTAACTGGCTACCAGACTGTTATCCCTCTAACTGGCTACCAGACTGTTATCCCTCTAACTGGCTACCAGACTGTTATCCCTCTAACTGGCTACCAGACTGTTATCCCTCTAACTGGCTACCAGACTATCAGCAGACTGTTATCCCTCTAACTGGCTACCAGACTATCAGCAGACTGTTATCCCTCTAACTGACTACCAGACTGTTATCCCTCTAACTGACTACCAGACTATTGAACAGTTCAGCAGACTGTTATCCCTCCATAACTGGCTACCAGACTATCAGCAGACTGTTATCCCTCTAACTGGCTACCAGACTATTGAACAGTTCAGCAGACTGTTATCCCTCCAACTGGCTACCAGACTATCAGCAGACTGTTATCCCTCTAACTGGCTACCAGACTATCAGCAGACTGTTATCCCTCTAACTGACTACCAGACTGTTATCCCTCTAACTGACTACCAGACTATCAGCAGACTGTTATCCCTCTAACTGGCTACCAGACTATCAGCAGACTGTTATACCTCTAACTGGCTACCAGACTATCAGCAGACTGTTATCCCTCTAACTGACTACCAGACTGTTATCCCTCTAACTGACTACCAGACTATTGAACAGTTCAGCAGACTGTTATCTCTCCAACTGGCTACCAGACTATCAGCAGACTGTTATCCCTCTAACTGACTACCAGACTGTTATCCCTCTAACTGACTACCAGACTATCAGCAGACTGTTATCCCTCTAACTGGCTACCAGACTATCAGCAGAATGTTATCCCTCTAACTGGCTACCAGACTATCAGCAGACTGTTATCCCTCTAACTGGCTACCAGACTATCAGCAGACTGTTATCCCTCTAACTGGCTACCAGACTATCAGCAGACTGTTATCCCTCTAACTGGTTACCAGACTATCAGCAGACTGTTATCCCTCTAACTGGCTACCAGACTATCAGCAGACTGTTATCCCTCTAACTGGCTACCAGACTATCAGCAGACTGTTATCCCTCTAACTGGCTACCAGACTATCAGCAGACTGTTATCCCTCTAACTGGCTACCAGACTATCAGCAGACTGTTATCCCTCTAACTGGCTACCAGACTATCAGCAGACTGTTATCCCTCTAACTGGTTACCAGACTATCAGCAGACTGTTATCCCTCTAACTGGCTACCAGACTATCAGCAGACTGTTATCCCTCTAACTGGCTACCAGACTATCAGCAGACTGTTATCCCTCTAACTGGCTACCAGACTATCAGCAGACTGTTATCCCTCTAACTGGCTACCAGACTATCAGCAGACTGTTATCCCTCTAACTGGCTACCAGACTATCAGCAGACTGTTATCCCTCTAACTGGTTACCAGACTATCAGCAGACTGTTATCCCTCTAACTGGCTACCAGACTATTGAACAGTTCAGCAGACTGTTATCCCTCTAACTGGCTACCAGACTATTGAACAATTCAGCAGACTGTTATCCCTCTAACTGGCTACCAGACTATTGAACAATTCAGCAGACTGTTATCCCTCTAACTGGCTACCAGACTATCAGCAGACTGTTATCCCTCTAACTGGCTACCAGACTATTGAACAGTTCAGCAGACTGTTATCCCTCTAACTGGCTACCAGACTGTTATCCCTCTAACTGGCTACCAGACTATCAGCAGACTGTTATCCCTCTAACTGGCTACCAGACTATCAGCAGACTGTTATCCCTCTAATTGGCTACCAGACTATCAGCAGACTGTTATCCCTCTAACTGGCTACCAGACTATCAGCAGACTGTTATCCCTCTAACTGACTACCAGACTGTTATCCCTCTAACTGACTACCAGACTATCAGCAGACTGTTATCCCTCTAACTGGCTACCAGACTATCAGCAGACTGTTATACCTCTAACTGGCTACCAGACTATCAGCAGACTGTTATCCCTCTAACTGACTACCAGACTGTTATCCCTCTAACTGACTACCAGACTATTGAACAGTTCAGCAGACTGTTATCTCTCCAACTGGCTACCAGACTATCAGCAGACTGTTATCCCTCTAACTGACTACCAGACTGTTATCCCTCTAACTGACTACCAGACTATCAGCAGACTGTTATCCCTCTAACTGGCTACCAGACTATCAGCAGACTGTTATCCCTCTAACTGGCTACCAGACTATCAGCAGACTGTTATCCCTCTAACTGGCTACCAGACTATCAGCAGACTGTTATCCCTCTAACTGGTTACCAGACTATCAGCAGACTGTTATCCCTCTAACTGGCTACCAGACTATCAGCAGACTGTTATCCCTCTAACTGGCTACCAGACTATCAGCAGACTGTTATCCCTCTAACTGGCTACCAGACTATCAGCAGACTGTTATCCCTCTAACTGGCTACCAGACTATCAGCAGACTGTTATCCCTCTAACTGGCTACCAGACTATCAGCAGACTGTTATCCCTCTAACTGGTTACCAGACTATCAGCAGACTGTTATCCCTCTAACTGGCTACCAGACTATCAGCAGACTGTTATCCCTCTAACTGGCTACCAGACTATCAGCAGACTGTTATCCCTCTAACTGGTTACCAGACTATCAGCAGACTGTTATCCCTCTAACTGGCTACCAGACTATCAGCAGACTGTTATCCCTCTAACTGGCTACCAGACTATTGAACAGTTCAGCAGACTGTTATCCCTCTAACTGGCTACCAGACTGTTATCCCTCTAACTGGCTACCAGACTATCAGCAGACTGTTATCCCTCTAACTGGCTACCAGACTATCAGCAGACTGTTATCCCTCTAACTGGCTACCAGACTATCAGCAGACTGTTATCCCTCTAACTGACTACCAGACTATCAGCAGACTGTTATCCCTCTATCTGGCTACCAGACTATCAGCAGACTGCTATCCCTCTAACTGACTACCAGACTGTTATCCCTCTAACTGGCTACCAGACTGTTATCCCTCTAACTGGCTACCAGACTGTTATCCCTCTAACTGGCTACCAGACTGTTATCCCTCTAACTGGCTACCAGACTGTTATCCCTCTAACTGGCTACCAGACTGTTATCCCTCTAACTGGCTACCAGACTATCAGCAGACTGTTATCCCTCTAACTGGCTACCAGACTATCAGCAGACTGTTATCCCTCTAACTGACTACCAGACTGTTATCCCTCTAACTGACTACCAGACTATTGAACAGTTCAGCAGACTGTTATCCCTCCATAACTGGCTACCAGACTATCAGCAGACTGTTATCCCTCTAACTGGCTACCAGACTATTGAACAGTTCAGCAGACTGTTATCCCTCCAACTGGCTACCAGACTATCAGCAGACTGTTATCCCTCTAACTGACTACCAGACTGTTATCCCTCTAACTGACTACCAGACTATCAGCAGACTGTTATCCCTCTAACTGGCTACCAGACTATCAGAAGACTGTTATACCTCTAACTGGCTACCAGACTATCAGCAGACTGTTATCCCTCTAACTGACTACCAGACTGTTATCCCTCTAACTGACTACCAGACTATCAGCAGACTGTTATCCCTCTAACTGGCTACCAGACTATCAGCAGACTGTTATCCCTCTAACTGGCTACCAGACTATCAGCAGACTGTTATCCCTCTAACTGGCTACCAGACTATCAGCAGACTGTTATCCCTCTAACTGGTTACCAGACTATCAGCAGACTGTTATCCCTCTAACTGGCTACCAGACTATCAGAGACTGTTATCCCTCTAACTGGCTACCAGACTATCAGCAGACTGTTATCCCTCTAACTGGCTACCAGACTATCAGCAGACTGTTATCCCTCTAACTGGCTACCAGACTATCAGCAGACTGTTATCCCTCTAACTGGCTACCAGACTATCAGCAGACTGTTATCCCTCTAACTGGTTACCAGACTATCAGCAGACTGTTATCCCTCTAACTGGCTACCAGACTATCAGCAGACTGTTATCCCTCTAACTGGCTACCAGACTATCAGCAGACTGTTATCCCTCTAACTGGCTACCAGACTATCAGCAGACTGTTATCTCTCCAACTGGCTACCAGACTGTTATCCCTCTAACTGACTACCAGACTATCAGCAGACTGTTATCCCTCTAACTGGCTACCAGACTATCAGCAGACTGTTATCCCTCTAACTGGCTACCAGACTATCAGCAGACTGTTATCCCTCTAACTGGCTACCAGACTATCAGCAGACTGTTATCCCTCTAACTGGCTACCAGACTATCAGCAGACTGTTATCCCTCTAACTGGTTACCAGACTATCAGCAGACTGTTATCCCTCTAACTGGCTACCAGACTATCAGCAGACTGTTATCCCTCTAACTGGCTACCAGACTATCAGCAGACTGTTATCCCTCTAACTGGCTACCAGACTATCAGCAGACTGTTATCCCTCTAACTGGCTACCAGACTATCAGCAGACTGTTATCCCTCTAACTGGCTACCAGACTATCAGCAGACTGTTATCCCTCTAACTGGTTACCAGACTATCAGCAGACTGTTATCCCTCTAACTGGCTACCAGACTATCAGCAGACTGTTATCCCTCTAACTGGCTACCAGACTATCAGCAGACTGTTATCCCTCTAACTGGTTACCAGACTATCAGCAGACTGTTATCACTCTAACTGGCTACCAGACTATTGAACAGTTCAGCAGACTGTTATCCCTCTAACTGGCTACCAGACTATTGAACATTTCAGCAGACTGTTATCCCTCTAACTGGCTACCAGACTATTGAACAATTCAGCAGACTGTTATCCCTCTAACTGGCTACCAGACTATCAGCAGACTGTTATCCCTCTAACTGGCTACCAGACTATTGAACAGTTCAGCAGACTGTTATCCCTCTAACTGGCTACCAGACTGTTATCCCTCTAACTGGCTACCAGACTATCAGCAGACTGTTATCCCTCTAACTGGCTACCAGACTATCAGCAGACTGTTATCCCTCTAACTGGCTACCAGACTATCAGCAGACTGTTATCCCTCTAACTGACTACCAGACTATCAGCAGACTGTTATCCCTCTATCTGGCTACCAGACTATCAGCAGACTGCTATCCCTCTAACTGACTACCAGACTGTTATCCCTCTAACTGGCTACCAGACTGTTATCCCTCTAACTGGCTACCAGACTGTTATCCCTCTAACTGGCTACCAGACTGTTATCCCTCTAACTGGCTACCAGACTGTTATCCCTCTAACTGGCTACCAGACTGTTATCCCTCTAACTGGCTACCAGACTATCAGCAGACTGTTATCCCTCTAACTGACTACCAGACTGTTATCCCTCTAACTGACTACCAGACTATTGAACAGTTCAGCAGACTGTTATCCCTCCATAACTGGCTACCAGACTATCAGCAGACTGTTATCCCTCTAACTGGCTACCAGACTATTGAACAGTTCAGCAGACTGTTATCCCTCCAACTGGCTACCAGACTATCAGCAGACTGTTATCCCTCTAACTGGCAACCAGACTATCAGCAGACTGTTATCCCTCTAACTGGTTACCAGACTGTTATCCCTCTAACTGGTTACCAGACTATCAGCAGACTGTTATCCCTCTAACTGACTACCAGACTATCAGCAGACTGTTATCCCTCTAACTGACTACCAGACTGTTATCCCTCTAACTGGCTACCAGACTGTTATCCCTCTAACTGGCTACCAGACTGTTATCCCTCTAACTGGCTACCAGACTGTTATCCCTCTAACTGGCTACCAGACTGTTATCCCTCTAACTGGCTACCAGACTGTTATCCCTCTAACTGGCTACCAGACTATCAGCAGACTGTTATCCCTCTAACTGGCTACCAGACTATCAGCAGACTGTTATCCCTCTAACTGGCTACCAGACTGTTATCCCTCTAACTGGCTACCAGACTGTTATCCCTCTAACTGGCTACCAGACTATCAGCAGACTGTTATCCCTCTAACTGGCTACCAGACTATCAGCAGACTGTTATCCCTCTAACTGGTTACCAGACTATCAGCAGACTGTTATCACTCTAACTGGCTACCAGACTATTGAACAGTTCAGCAGACTGTTATCCCTCTAACTGGCTACCAGACTATTGAACATTTCAGCAGACTGTTATCCCTCTAACTGGCTACCAGACTATTGAACAATTCAGCAGACTGTTATCCCTCTAACTGGCTACCAGACTATCAGCAGACTGTTATCCCTCTAACTGGCTACCAGACTATTGAACAGTTCAGCAGACTGTTATCCCTCTAACTGGCTACCAGACTGTTATCCCTCTAACTGGCTACCAGACTATCAGCAGACTGTTATCCCTCTAACTGGCTACCAGACTATCAGCAGACTGTTATCCCTCTAACTGGCTACCAGACTATCAGCAGACTGTTATCCCTCTAACTGACTACCAGACTATCAGCAGACTGTTATCCCTCTATCTGGCTACCAGACTATCAGCAGACTGCTATCCCTCTAACTGACTACCAGACTGTTATCCCTCTAACTGGCTACCAGACTGTTATCCCTCTAACTGGCTACCAGACTGTTATCCCTCTAACTGGCTACCAGACTGTTATCCCTCTAACTGGCTACCAGACTGTTATCCCTCTAACTGGCTACCAGACTGTTATCCCTCTAACTGGCTACCAGACTATCAGCAGACTGTTATCCCTCTAACTGACTACCAGACTGTTATCCCTCTAACTGACTACCAGACTATTGAACAGTTCAGCAGACTGTTATCCCTCCATAACTGGCTACCAGACTATCAGCAGACTGTTATCCCTCTAACTGGCTACCAGACTATTGAACAGTTCAGCAGACTGTTATCCCTCCAACTGGCTACCAGACTATCAGCAGACTGTTATCCCTCTAACTGGCAACCAGACTATCAGCAGACTGTTATCCCTCTAACTGGTTACCAGACTGTTATCCCTCTAACTGGTTACCAGACTATCAGCAGACTGTTATCCCTCTAACTGACTACCAGACTATCAGCAGACTGTTATCCCTCTAACTGACTACCAGACTATTGAATATTTCAGCAGACTGTTATCTCTCTAACTGGTTACCAGACTATCAGCAGACTGTTATCCCTCTAACTGACTACCAGACTATCAGCAGACTGTTATCCCTCTAACTGACTACCAGACTATCAGCAGACTGTTATCCCTCTAACTGGCTACCAGACTGTTATCCCTCTAACTGACTACCAGACTGTTATCCCTCTAACTGGTTACCAGACTATCAGCAGACTGTTATCCCTCTAACTGGCTACCAGACTATCAGCAGACTGTTATTCCTCTAACTGGCTACCAGACTATCAGAAGACTGTTATACCTCTAACTGGCTACCAGACTATCAGCAGACTGTTATCCCTCTAACTGACTACCAGACTGTTATCCCTCTAACTGACTACCAGACTATCAGCAGACTGTTATCCCTCTAACTGGCTACCAGACTATCAGCAGACTGTTATCCCTCTAACTGGCTACCAGACTATCAGCAGACTGTTATCCCTCTAACTGGCTACCAGACTATCAGCAGACTGTTATCCCTCTAACTGGTTACCAGACTATCAGCAGACTGTTATCCCTCTAACTGGCTACCAGACTATCAGCAGACTGTTATCCCTCTAACTGGCTACCAGACTATCAGCAGACTGTTATCCCTCTAACTGGCTACCAGACTATTGAACAGTTCAGCAGACTGTTATCCCTCTAACTGGCTACCAGACTATCAGCAGACTGTTATCCCTCTAACTGGCTACCAGACTATTGAACAGTTCAGCAGACTGTTATCCCTCTAACTGGCTACCAGACTATTGAACATTTCAGCAGACTGTTATCCCTCTAACTGGCTACCAGACTATTGAACAATTCAGCAGACTGTTATCCCTCTAACTGGCTACCAGACTATCAGCAGACTGTTATCCCTCTAACTGGCTACCAGACTATTGAACAGTTCAGCAGACTGTTATCCCTCTAACTGGCTACCAGACTGTTATCCCTCTAACTGGCTACCAGACTATCAGCAGACTGTTATCCCTCTAACTGGCTACCAGACTATCAGCAGACTGTTATCCCTCTAACTGGCTACCAGACTATCAGCAGACTGTTATCCCTCTAACTGACTACCAGACTATCAGCAGACTGTTATCCCTCTATCTGGCTACCAGACTATCAGCAGACTGCTATCCCTCTAACTGACTACCAGACTGTTATCCCTCTAACTGGCTACCAGACTGTTATCCCTCTAACTGGCTACCAGACTGTTATCCCTCTAACTGGCTACCAGACTGTTATCCCTCTAACTGGCTACCAGACTGTTATCCCTCTAACTGGCTACCAGACTGTTATCCCTCTAACTGGCTACCAGACTATCAGCAGACTGTTATCCCTCTAACTGGCTACCAGACTATCAGCAGACTGTTATCCCTCTAACTGACTACCAGACTGTTATCCCTCTAACTGACTACCAGACTATTGAACAGTTCAGCAGACTGTTATCCCTCCATAACTGGCTACCAGACTATCAGCAGACTGTTATCCCTCTAACTGGCTACCAGACTATTGAACAGTTCAGCAGACTGTTATCCCTCCAACTGGCTACCAGACTATCAGCAGACTGTTATCCCTCTAACTGGCGACCAGACTATAAGCAGACTGTTATCCCTCTAACTGGTTACCAGACTGTTATCCCTCTAACTGGTTACCAGACTATCAGCAGACTGTTATCCCTCTAACTGACTACCAGACTATCAGCAGACTGTTATCCCTCTAACTGACTACCAGACTATTGAATAGTTCAGCAGACTGTTATCTCTCTAACTGGTTACCAGACTATCAGCAGACTGTTATCCCTCTAACTGACTACCAGACTATCAGCAGACTGTTATCCCTCTAACTGACTACCAGACTATCAGCAGACTGTTATCCCTCTAACTGGCTACCAGACTGTTATCCCTCTAACTGACTACCAGACTGTTATCCCTCTAACTGGTTACCAGACTATCAGCAGACTGTTATCCCTCTAACTGGCTACCAGACTATCAGCAGACTGTTATCCCTCTAACTGACTACCAGACTGTTATCCCTCTAACTGACTACCAGACTATCAGCAGACTGTTATCCCTCTAACCAGCTACCAGACTGTTATCCCTCTAACCAGCTACCAGACTGTTATCCCTCTAACTGGCTACCAGACTATCAGCAGACTGTTATCCCTCTAACTAGCTACCAGACTGTTATCCCTCTAACTGACTACCAGACTATCAGCAGACTGTTATCCCTCTAACTGGCTACCAGACTATCAGCAGACTGTTATCCCTCTAACTGACTACCAGACTATCAGCAGACTGTTATCCCTCTAACTGGCAACCAGACTATTGAACAGTTCAGCAGACTGTTATCCCTCTAACTAGCTACCAGACTGTTATCCCTCTAACTGACTACCAGACTATCAGCAGACTGCTATCCCTCTAACTGGCTACCAGACTATCAGCAGACTGTTATCCCTCTAACTGACTACCAGACTGTTATCCCTCTAACTGGCTACCAGACTATTGAACAGTTCAGCAGACTGTTATCTCTCCAACTGGCTACCAGACTATCAGCAGACTGTTATCCCTCTAACTGACTACCAGACTATCAGCAGACTGTTATCCCTCTAACTGACTACCAGACTGTTATCCCTCTAACTGACTACCAGACTATTGAACAGTTCAGCAGACTGTTATCTCTCTAACTGACTACCAGACTATCAGCAGACTGTTATCCCTCTAACTGGCTACCAGACTATCAGCAGACTGTTATCCCTCTAACTGGCTACCAGACTATTGAACAGTTCAGCAGACTGTTATCCCTCTAACTGGCTACCAGACTATTGAACAATTCAGCAGACTGTTATCCCTCTAACTGGCTACCAGACTGTTATCCCTCTAACTGGCTACCAGACTATCAGCAGACTGTTATCCCTCTAACTGGCTACCAGACTATCAGCAGACTGTTATCCCTCTAACTGACTACCAGACTGTTATCCCTCTAACTGGCTACCAGACTGTTATCCCTCTAAATGGCTACCAGACTGTTATCCCTCTAACTGGCTACCAGACTATCAGCAGACTGTTATCCCTCTAACTGACTACCAGACTATCAGCAGACTGTTATCCCTCTATCTGGCTACCAGACTATCAGCAGACTGTTATCCCTCTAACTGGCTACCAGACTGTTATCCCTCTAACTGACTACCAGACTGTTATCCCTCTAACTGGCTACCAGACTGTTATCCCTCTAACTGGCTACCAGATCCCTCTAACTGGCTACCAGACTATTGCAGCTCTGTGGGTGAAACATTTAACAGTTTTGATAACTTTTGGAAACAAAACACATTTTATAAGTAGGATGGGATCCACCCAAATCATGTGGGATCCTGGATCATTTCACCTAATAAGGCTGCGTTGAGACAATGACTTATAAATGACCCAGGCCCAGCTCAGTTAATCAATTCAAATTTTATTGGTCACATGCGCTGAATACAATCGTGAAATGCTTACTTATAAGCCCTTAACCAACAACGCAGTTTAACCCCCCCACCCCAAAAAAAAGTAATAAATAATGAAAGAGCAGCAGTAAAAGAACAAAATCGAGGCTATAAACCGGGGATACCGGTACAGTGTCAATGAGCGGAGGCACCGGTTAGTTGAGGTAATATGTACATGTAGAGTTATTAAAGTGACCATGCATAGATAAACAGAGAGTAGCAGCAGTGTAAAGAGGGGGGGGCAATGCAAATAGTCTAGGTAGCCATTTGATCAGATGTTCAATGAGTCTTATGGCTTGGGGCGATAGAAGCTGTTTAGAAGCCTCTTGGACCTAGACTTGGTGCTCCTGTACCGCTTGCTGTGCAGTAGCAGAGAGAACAGTCTATGACTGGGGTGGCTGGAATCTTTGACAATTGTTATGGCCTTCCTCTGACACCGCCTGTAACAGAGGTCCTGGATGGCAGGAAGCTTGGGCCACACGCACTACCGTCTGTAGTGCCTTGTGGTCAGAGGCCGAGCAGTTGCCATACCAGGCAGTGATGCAACCAGTCAGATGCTCTCGATTGTGCAGCTGTGGAACCTAATCCCTACCTAATCCATTGTGATGCTGAGTTGTCTTCAGCAAATTATTCCAGGGGTGCTGGAAGACACAAAGTGTCACGTTCTGACCTTTATTTCCTTTGTTTTGTTGTTATTTAGTATGGCCAGGGTGTGAGTTGGGGTGGGCAGTCTATGTTTGTTTTTCTATGATTTCTATGTTTCGGCCGAGTATGGTTCTCAATCAGAGGCAGGTGACGTCAGTTGTCTCTGATTGAGAATCAGACTTAGGTAGCCTGGGTTTCACTGTTTGTTTGTGGGTGTTTGTTTCCGTGTCTGTGTTTGTCGCCACACGGTACTGTTTCGGTTTGTTCACGTTTATTGTTATTGTATTCATAGTGTTTATGTTTTTAAATAAACAACCATGGACACTTACCACTTGCCACATCTTGGTCCGATCCTTGCTACACCTCTTAAGAGGAAGAAATCAGCAGTTACACAAAGTAACCTAATTTATGTCCCTCTTACTACCCTGAATGCCTCTGCTGATCCTACAGCTACCTATGAGGCAGTATTCCGTCAGTGCTGAAGTCCACTGTGTGCAGCTCACCCTGTACTAACATAAATAACATAAGCATGTCTACCTCTGCTAAGCTTCCCAATAAAGCAAAGAAAACAACCAAGCATCCCAGAAAAGTGCTAAAAACAGTCTACGCTAACATACGGTGGCAAGAAACAGTATATGAACACTTTGGAAATACCTGGATTTCTGCATAAATTGGTCATAACATTTGATCTGATCTTCATCTAGGTCACAACAATAGACAAACACAGTCTGCTTTAACTAATAACACACAAACAATTACATGTTTTGATGTCTTTATTGAACACACTGTGTAAACATTCACAGTGCAGGGTGGAAAAAATGTGAGAATAACTGGTTGACCCTCCTTTGGCAACAATAACCTCCACCAAACATTGTCTTTAGTTGCAGATCAAACCTGCACAACGGTCAGGAGAAATTTGGACCAATCCTCTTTACCGTTCCTCTTTACATTCCTCTTTACATTCCTCTTTACATTCCTCTTTACCGTTCCTCTTTCCCATTCCTCAGGTGCTTTTACACCTGCATTGTTTGCTGTTTGGGGTTTTAGGCTGGGTTTCTGTACAGCACTTTGAGATATCAGCTGATGTACGAAGGGCTATATAAATAAATTTGATTTGATTTGATTTACCATTCCTCTTTACCATTCCTCTTTACCATTCCTCTTTACCATTCCTCTTTACCATTCCTCTTTACCATTCCTCTTTACCATTCCTCTTTACCATTCCTCTTTACCATTCCTCTTTACCATTCCTCTTTACGTTCCTCTTTACCATTCCTCTTTACCATTCCTCTTTACGTTCCTCTTTACCATTCCTCTTTACGTTCCTCTTTACCATTCCTCTTTACCATTCCTCTTTACCATTCCTCTTTACCATTCCTCTTTACCATTCCTCTTTACCATTCCTCTTTACATTCCTCTTTACCATTCCTCTTTACATTCCTCTTTACCATTCCTCTTTACCATTCCT
This sequence comes from Oncorhynchus gorbuscha, assembly GCF_021184085.1. Lineage (NCBI taxonomy): Eukaryota > Metazoa > Chordata > Actinopteri > Salmoniformes > Salmonidae > Oncorhynchus > Oncorhynchus gorbuscha. The sequence goes on from NC_060197.1 coordinate 49,666,426, forward strand.
CTTTACCATTCCTCTTTACATTCCTCTTTACCATTCCTCTTTACATTCCTCTTTACATTCCTCTTTACCATTCCTCTTTACCATTCCTCTTTATGTTCCTCTTTCCCATTCCTCTTTACGTTCCTCTTTACCATTCCTCTTTACCATTCCTCTTTACGTTCCTCTTTACCATTCCTCTTTACCATTCCTCTTTATGTTCCTCTTTCCCATTCCTCTTTACGTTCCTCTTTACCATTCCTCTTTACGTTCCTCTTTACCATTCCTCTTTACCATTCCTCTTTACCATTCCTCTTTACCATTCCTCTTTACCATTCCTCTTTACGTTCCTCTTTACCATTCCTCTTTACCATTCCTCTTTACCATTCCTCTTTACCATTCCTCTTTACGTTCCTCTTTACCATTCCTCTTTACCATTCCTCTTTACCATTCCTCTTTACCATTCCTCTTTACATTCCTCTTTACCATTCCTCTTTACCATTCCTCTTTACCATTCCTCTTTACATTCCTCTTTACCATTCCTCTTTACCATTCCTCTTTACCATTCCTCTTTACCATTCCTCTTTACCATTCCTCTTTACCATTCCTCTTTACATTCCTCTTTACCATTCCTCTTTACCATTCCTCTTTACCATTCCTCTTTACGTTCCTCTTTACCATTCCTCTTTACCATTCCTCTTTACCATTCCTCTTTACCATTCCTCTTTACCATTCCTCTTTACATTCCTCTTTACCATTCCTCTTTACATTCCATTTCAGTTCAGCAATGTTCTTTGGATGTCTGGTGTGAACTGCTCTCTTGAGGTCATGCCACAGCATCTCAATCGGGTTGAGGTCAGGACTCTGACTGGGTCACTCCAGAAGGCGTATTTTCTTCTGTTGAAGCCATTCTGTTGTTGATTTACTTCTGTGTTTTGGGTCATTGTCCTGTTGCATCACCCAACTTATGTTGAGCTACAATTGGCGGACAGATAGGTCGTCTATTCAATGTCCAAAATGGCGTAACAGTGAAGACGTGTTTTGTTCGTGTCTCGTGTACTTTTGTATTTTTCGTATTTTTTGTATATTTTTGATTCGATTATACCTTCCGGTAACCTGCCTCACCCAATGTGATATGGTATCGCTATTATTTATTTATTTATTTATTTAAAATTGTAGAACACATTCAAGAACCTCCAGAAGCTAACCAGCTAATTAGCTACAAGCTATTTAGTCATTGTTAGCCACTGCTAGCGGCTTTTACCTACTGCACAGACACCAGCCCTGTTCTTAGCCTGGATAATACTCGCTAGTCTACCAATATCGGACTGTCTCTCCACAACAACGCCGGATTCCTGCCGTAATCCCTGGACCACTACGTCTGATCTTCACAGCTTGCACTCACCGTGGCACCCAGTACCGAAGCTATCCCTGAGGTCCACCTCCCGGCCTACTCAGCTGTTCACCCGAACCCCACTCATACACGGCAGAACCCAATACTCCACTGGATCCTTGCTGTAAACTCTGGACCTTGGCACCGGATCACCGCTGCTACCGATTGGTTATAGTGGCTAATGCCACTGCCACGAAGCTAGCACCAGTTAGCCGTGAGCCAGGAGCATCTCCCGGCTTGCAAACTAAATTCTACAATACCTCTTTCGCCATCTGGCTTTGATTCTCTGTCGACACGGTCCCCGCCGCACCACCACAACTGGTCTGCCGATGAATGACTCCATCCACTGTGCCTTCAACCGGCCTCTGTCGGAGGGCTACTAACTTTAAGTGCCGTGTCGCCCGCGTGCTAGCGTAGTGGCGGCTCCCCTGTTCCATCTACTGCTGCCCTCTGGACCCTATGATCACTTGGCTACATAGCTGATGCCTGCTGGACTGTCCATTAATCACGGTACTCCATTCTGTTTATTTATGTTTTATCTGTCGGCCCCAGCCGCGAACTCAGGCTCTATGTGTAGTTAATCTGACCGTCTCTGCTTAGTCATTGCCATTTTACCTGCTGTTGTTGTGTTAGCTGATTAGCTGTTGTTGTCTCACCTGTTGTTTTAGCAAGCTCTGCCAATCAACACCTGCGATTACTGTATGCCTCGCTGTATGTCTCTCTCAAATATCAATATGCCTTGTATACTGTTGTTCAGGTTAGTTATCATTGTTTTAGTTTACAATGGAGCCCCTAGTTCCACTCCTCACACCTCTGATACCTCCTTTGTCCCACCTCCCACACATGCGGTGACCTCACCCATTACAACCAGCATGTCCAGAGATACAACCTCTCTTATCATCACCCAGTGCTTGGGCTTACCTCCGCTGTACCCGCACCCCACCATACCCCTGTCTGCGCGTTATGCCCTAAATATATTCTACTATGCCCAGAAATCTGCTCCTCTTATTCTCTGTCCCCAGCGCTCTAGGCGACCAGTTTTGATAGCCTTTAGCCGTACCCTCATACTACTCCTCCTCTGTTCCGCGGGTGATGTGGAGGTAAACCCAGGCCCTGCATGTCCCCAGGCACCCTCATTTGTTGACTTCTGTGATCGAAAAAGCCTTGGTTTCATGCATGTCAACATCAGAAGCCTCCTACCTAAGTTTGTTTTCCTCACTGCTTTAACATACTCTGCCAACCCTGATATCCTTGCCGAGTCTGAATCCTGGCTCAGGAAGGCCACCAAAAATTCTGAGATTTCCATACCCAACTCTAACATTTTCCGTCAAGATAGAACTGCCAAAGGGGGCAGAGTTGCAGTCTACTGCAGAGATAGCCTGCAAAGTAATGTCATACTTTCCAGGTCCATACCCAAACCAGTTCGAACTACTAATTTAAAAAATTACTCTCTCCAGAAATAAGTCTCTCACTGTTGCCGCCTGCTACCGACCCCCCTCAGCTCCCAGCTGTGCCCTGGACACCATTTGTGAATTGATTGCCCTCCATCTAGCTTGAGTTTGTTCTGTTAGGTGACCTAAACTGGGATATGCTTAACACCCCGGCAGTCCTACAATCTAAGCTAGATGCCCTCAATCTCACACATATAATCAAGGAACCCACCAGGTACAGCCCTAAATATGTAAACAAGGGCACCCTCATAGACGTTATCCTGACCAACTGGCCCTCCAAATACACCTCCGCTGTTTTCAATCAGGATCTCAGCGATCACTGCCTCATTGCCTGTATCCGCTACGGGTTCGCAGTCAAACGACCACCCCTCATCACTGTCAAACACTCCCTAAAACACTTCTGCGAGCAGGCCTTTCTAATTGACCTGGCCCGGGTATCCTGGAAGGATATTGACCTCATCCCGTCAGTTGAGGATGCCTGGTCATTCTTTAAAAGTAACTTACTCACCATATTAGATAAGCATGCTAAGTTCAGAAAATGCAGAACTAAGAACAGATATAGCCCTTGGTTCACTCCAGACTTGACTGCCCTCGACCAGCACAAAAACATCCTGTGGCGGACTGCAATAGCATCGAATAGTCCCCGCGATATGCAACTGTTCAGGGAAGTCAGGAACCAATACATGCAGTCAGTCAGGAAAGCAAAGGCCAGATTTTTCAAGCAGAAATTTGCATCCTGTAGCTAACTCCAAAAAGTTCTGGAACACTGTAAAGTCCATGGAGAACAAGAGCACCTCCTCCCAGCTGCCCACTGCACTGAGGCTAGGTAACACGGTCACCACTGATAAATCCATGATAATCGAAAAATTCAATAAGCATTTCTCAACGGCTGGCCATGCCTTCCTCCTGGCTACTTCAACCTCAGCCAACAGCTCCGTCCCCGCCACAGTTACTCGCCGAAGCCTCCCCATATTCTCCTTTACCCAAATCCAGATAGCGGATGTTCTGAAAGAGCTGCAAACCTGGACCCGTACAAATCAGCTGGTCTTGACAATCTGGACCCTCTATTTCTGAAACTATCCGCCGCCATTGTCGCAACCCCTATTACCAGCCTGTTTAACCTCTCTTTCATATCATCGGAGATCCCCAAGGTTTGGAAAGCTGCCTCAGTCAAAGGGGGTGACACCCTGGACCCAAACTGTTACAGACCTATATCCATCCTGCCCTGCCTATCTAAGGTCTTCGAAAGCCTAGTCAACAAATAGATCACTGACCATCTCGAATCCCACCGTACCTTCTCCGCTGTGCAATCTGGTTTCCGAGCCGGTCACGGGTGCACCTCAGCCACGCTCAAGGTACTAAACAATATCATAACCGCCATCGATAAAAGACAGTACTGTGCAGCCGTCTTCACCGACCTGGCCAAGGCTTTCGACTCTGTCAATCACCATATTCTTATCGGCAGACTCAGTAGCCTTGGTTTTTCTAATGACTGCCTTGCCTGGTTCATCAACTACTTTGCAGACAGAGTTCAGTGTGTCAAATCGGAGGGCATGTTTTCCGGCCCGATGGCAGTCTCTATGGGGGTGCCACAGGGTTCAATTCTTGGGCCGACTCTTTTCTCTGTATATATCAATGATGTTGCTCTTGTTGCGGGCGATTCCCTGATCCACCTCTACGCAGACGACACCATTCTGTATACTTCTGGCCCTTCCTTGGACACTGTGCTATCTAACCTCCAAATGAGCTTCATTGCCATACAACACTCCTTCCGTGGCCTCCAACTGCTCTTAAATGCTAGTAAAACCAAATACATGTTTTCCACCGTTCACTGACTGCACCTGCACGCCCGACTAGCATCACCACCCTGGATGGTTCCGACCTTGAATATGTGGACATCTATAAGTACCTAGATGTCTGGATAGACTAAACTCTCCTTCCAGACTCATATCAAACATCTCCAATCTAAAATCAAATCTAGAGTTGGCTTTCTATTCCGCAACAAAGCCTCCTTCACTCACGCAATATTGCAAAACACAGCTTAGCCTTTTGTTAATCCACCTGTCATCTCAGATGTTGAAATTAAGCTTTACAGCGAAAGCAATCCAAGCGTTTGTGTAAGTTTATCGATCGCATGACAAAACCTTAAGGACACTTAGCATCAGGTAGCTTGGTCAGGAAAATCAGAAAAGCTATCAAATTAATCGTTTACCTTTGATGATCTTCAAATGTTTTTATTCACGAGACTCCCAGTTACACAACAAATGTTCCTTTTGTTCCATAAAGATTATTTTAATATCCAAAATACCTCTGTTTGTTTGTCGCGTTATGTTCAGAAATCCACAGGAAAGAGCGGTCATGACAACGCAGACGAAAATTCCAAATAATATCCCATGTCCACAGAAACATGTCAAACGTTTTTTTATAATCAATCCTCAGGTGGTTTTTAAAATATATATTTGATAATATATCAACCGGGAGCGTAGGTTTTTCAATAGGACAGGGAGAAACAATGGCCGCTTTACTCTGTTGTGCAAAACTCACTCTGAGAACCCCCACCTATCCACTTACGCAATGTGATCTTTCTCGCTCATTTTTCAAAATAAAAGCATGACACTATGTCTAAAGACTGTTGACACCTTAGGGAAGCCATAGAAAAATGAATCTGGTTGATATCCCTTTAAATGGAGGATAGGCATGCATAGGAACAGAGAGGTTTCAAAATACCGAGCTGTCTGTTTGAACTACTGGCACACAGCATAGACACCCATGCATTCCCCACAAGACCAGTGGTCTCTTCACAATCCCCAAGTCCAGAACAGACCATGACTACATGGCACTTTATTCCACATCAAGTAACTCATGTAAGCAGTACAATTAGATCCATAATGTATACAAACAGTCTCAATTAATGTTATTCATTGGTTGTTGATGAGGATTTAGAGATTTAGAGAACTGAATTGGTTGGTGAATCTGTTGATGAGAAGCCAACACTCTTACCATCATCATCATCTCTCTGTCCCCTCTGTTCCGGAGGTAATCCAGAGACCACTTCCTCTTCTCATCTGGCCATTCTGAAATATTTTCAGATGAAGGTCAACTGAACATCTGGGAGGCTGGCAGGCAGGCAGGCAGACAGACAGACAGACAGACAGGCAGGCAGGCAGGCAGGCAGGCAGGCAGGCAGGCAGGCAGGCAGGCAGGCAGGCAGGCAGGCAGGCAGGCAGGCAGGCAGGCAGGCAGGCAGGCAGGCAGGCAGGCAGGCAGGCAGGCAGGCAGGCAGGCAGGCAGGCAGGCAGGCAGGCAGGCAGGCAGGCAGGCAGGCAGGCAGGCAGGCAGGCAGGCAGGCAGGCAGGCAGGCAGGCAGGCAGGCAGGCAGGCAGGCAGGCAGGCAGGCAGGCAGGCAGGCAGGCAGGCAGGCAGGCAGGCAGGCAGGCAGGCAGGCAGGCAGGCAGGCAGGCAGGCAGGCAGGCAGGCAGGCAGGCAGGCAGGCAGGCAGGCAGGCAGGCAGGCAGGCAGGCAGGCAGGCAGGCAGGCAGGCAGACAGACAGACAGACAGACAGACAGACAGACAGACAGACAGACAGACAGACAGACAGACAGACAGACAGACAGACAGCATGCCCTGCATTCCGTGTTCACTAATTCCGGGGATTAAAGTGATATTCCATAATACGTCCCCTGATCACCACGGTAACACATCCTGTAATCCAGAACCCCCAAGGTCAGAGGTCAACAGTGATGATGTAATCATCCTTAATCAATCAGCTAATTAATCAATAACCTGATTAAGGGCTGAACAATCAAAAGGTTGTCACTAATACAATGTTGACAGTGTAATGTTAATGTTGAATGTGTGTGTTCTGTAGGGGAGAGCCTCCAGGTTTAAGGGAAGGTATTTATCTCTGTAGGGTAGAGCCTCCAGGTTTAAGGGAAGGTATTTATCTCTGTAGGGTAGAGCCTCCAGGTTTAAGGGAAGGTATTTATCTCTGTAGGGTAGAGCCTCCAGGTTTAAGGGGAGGTATTTATCTCTGTAGGGTAGAGCTTCCAGGTTTAAGGGAAGGTATTTATCTCTGTAGGGTAGAGCCTCCAGGTTTAAGGGAAGGTATTTATCTCTGTAGGGGAGAGCCTCCAGGTTTAAGGGAAGGTATTTATCTCTGTAGGGTAGAGCCTCCAGGTTTAGGGAAGGTATTTATCTCTGTAGGGTAGAGCCTCCAGGTTTAGGGAAGGTATTTATCTCTGTAGTGGAGAGCCTCCAGGTTTAAGGGAAGGTATTTATCTCTGTAGGGGAGAGCCTCCAGGTTTGGGGGAAGGTATTTATCTCTGTAGTGGAGATCCCCCCCCCTATAAAGATTGTGCAGATGGGTGGCAAGTTACTTAGCTCCAGAGGCTCAAAAGGGGGCTAATCTGAATAAACAGGGCCTGTTCTCAGGCTTCCTGAGAGGACAGGCGGTTGTATTTGGATGAGCCAGTTTTGCCATAAGGTTGTGTGGCTCAGGGCCCTCCTCCCCAAACATTTACTGTGGCAACAGTGCTCCCAAGTGGCTAGGTCAATAGGGTTACTGGTTGCCGAAGTCCCTGAACCCGTTGTGGGCTGGCTATCAGAACAGAATGTTCTTTCCCCACGTTCAGACACACAGTTGTCAAGCAGAAAAAAAACTAAATCTCACAGTCCTCAGGGTGGCGCTCGGCCACTTCAGGACATAATATATAGGGTCAGTTCATCAGAGAGGCCCCCCTGTGTTCAGGGTCAGTTCATCAGAGAGGCCCCCCTGTGTTCAGGGTCGGTTCATCAGAGAGGGCCCCCCTGTGTTCAGGGTCGGTTCATCAGAGAGGGCCCCCCTGTGTTCAGGGTCGGTTCATCAGAGAGGGCCCCCCTGTGATCAGGGTCAGTTCATCAGAGAGGCCCCCCTGTGATCAGAGTCAGTTCATCAGAGAGGGCCCCCCTGTGTTCAGGGTCGGTTCATCAGAGAGGGCCCCCCTGTGTTCAGGGTCAGTTCATCAGAGAGGGCCCCCCTGTGTTCAGGGTCGGTTCATCAGAGAGGCCCCCCTGTGTTCAGGGTCGGTTCATCAGAGAGGCCCCCCTGTGATCAGAGTCAGTTCATCAGAGAGGGCCCCTGTGTTCAGAGTCAGTTCATCAGAGAGGGCCCCCTGTGTTCAGGGTCAGTTCATCAGAGAGGCCCCCCTGTGTTCAGGGTCAGTTCATCAGAGAGGGCCCCCTTGTGATCAGGGTCAGTTCATCAGAGAGGCCCCCTGTGTTCAGGGTCAGTTCATCAGAGAGGGCCCCTGTGATCAGGGTCAGTTCATCAGAGAGGCCCCCCTGTGTTCAGGGTCAGTTCATCAGAGAGGCCCCCCTGTGTTCAGGGTCAGTTCATCAGAGAGGCCCCCCTGTGTTCAGGGTCAGTTCATCAGAGAGGGCCCCCCTGTGATTAGAGTCAGTTCATCAGAGAGGGCCCCTGTGATCAGGGTCAGTTCATCAGAGGGCCCCCCTGTGATCAGGGTCAGTTCATCAGAGAGGGCCCCCCTGTGTACAGGGTCAGTTCATCAGAGAGGGCCCCCCTGTGTTCAGGGTCAGTTCATCAGAGAGGGCCCCTGTGATCAGGGTCAGTTCATCAGAGAGGGCCCCCCTGTGTACAGGGTCAGTTCATCAGAGAGGGCCCCCCTGTGTTCAGGGTCAGTTCATCAGAGAGGGCCCCTGTGATCAGGGTCAGTTCATCAGAGAGGGCCCCCCTGTGTACAGGGTCAGTTCATCAGAGAGGCCCCCTGTGTACAGGGTCAGTTCATCAGAGAGGGCCCCCCTGTGTACAGGGTCAGTTCATCAGAGAGGGCCCCCCTGTGTACAGGGTCAGTTCATCAGAGAGGCCCCCTGTGTACAGGGTCAGTTCATCAGAGAGGGCCCCCCTGTGGGCGGTCAGTTGAAGTCCTTCATCTATCCACTTACCTGGATGTTCAGGTCCAGTAGTCATTTCAGCAGTGTGTGGATTTGCATTGTATTGAAACCTGAACTAAAATAAATAAATAAAATGTGATGATATGATTTAGCATGTTGAAGGTGTCTAGCCACCGTGTTCAACAAGGTCAGAGTAGCATCCTCAGTCATTCAACAAGGTCAGAGTAGCATCCTCAGTCCCCCTCTGTGATGATATGATTTAGCATGTTGAAGGTGACTAGCCACCATGTTCACCAAGGTCAGGGTAGCAACAACCCATGTGGAATTCCTGGTCTTTGGCTGTGTCTGGAACTGCAAATATGTGATCAAGAACGCTGAGTTCCTCTTAGCCTATGCTGCCCTTCAGTCCCTTGACTTCCCCCCACACTGCTACTCCAGCTGCTCGTTCGTCATGTGACTATGTTTTCTCTCATAGTCTGAGAGCATCTGGTTGTCTCGTGGTTGAACAGGGCTACTCATTTCTCCTACCTGGAGATTATCTCTTATCTCCCTCTGTCACCTGCCAAATCAAATCAAATGTATCTATATAGCCCTTCGTACGTCAGCTGATATCTCAAAGTGCTGTACAGAAACCCAGCCTAAAACCCCAAACAGCAAGCAATGCAGGTGTAGAAGCACGGTGGCTAGGAAAAACTCCCTAGAAAGGCCAAAACCTAGGAAGAAACCTAGAGAGGAACCAGGCTATGTGGGGTGGCCAGTCCTCTTCTGGCTGTGCCGGGTGGAGATTATAACAGAACATGGCCAAGATATTCAAATGTTCATAAATGACCAGCATGGTCGAATAATAATAAGGCAGAACAGTTGAAACTGGAGCAGCAGCACGGCCAGGTGGACTGGGGACAGCAAGGAGTCATCATGTCAGGTAGTCCTTGGGCATGGACCTAGGGCTCAGGTCCTCCGAGAGAGAGAGAAAGAGTGAAAGAGTGAAAGAGAGAATTAGAGAACGCACTCTTAGATTCACACAGGACACTGAATAGGACAGGAGAGGTACTCCAGATATAACAAACTGACCCTAGCTCCCCGACACATAAACTACTGCAGCATAAATACTGGAGGCTGAGACAGGATGGGTCAGGAGACACTGTGGCCCCATCCGAGGACAGCCCCGGACAGGGCCAAACAGGAAGGATATAACCCCACCCACTCTGCCAAAGCACAGCACCCACACCACTAGAGGGATATCTTTAACCACCAACCTACCATCCTGAGATAAGGCCGAGTATAGCCCACAAAGATCTCCGCCAAGGCACAACCCAAGGGGGGGCGCCAACCCAGACAGGATGACCACATCAGTGAATCAACCCACTCAGGTGACGCACCCCTTTCAGGGACGGCATGAGAGAGCCCCAGTAAGCCAGTGACTCAGCCCCTGTAATAGGGTTAGAGGCAGAGAATCCCAGTGGAAAGAGGGGAACCGGCCAGGCAGAGACAGCAAGGGCGGTTCATTGCTCCAGAGCCTTTCCGTTCACCTTCCCACTCCTGGGCCAGACTACACTCAATCATATGACCCACTGAAGAGATGAGTCTTCAGTAAAGACTTAAAGGTTGAGACCGAGTTTGCGTCTCTGACATGGGTAGGCAGACCGTTCCATAAAAATGGAGCTCTATAGGAGAAAGCCCTGCCTCCAGCTGTTTGCTTAGAAATTCTAGAGATAATTAGGAGGCCTACGTCTTGTGACCGTAGCGTACGTGTAGGTATGTACAGCAGGACCAAATCAGGGAGATAGGTAGGAGCAAGCCCATGTAATGCTTTGTAGGTTAGGAGTAAAACCTTGAAATCAGACCTTGCCTTAACAGGAAGCCAGTGTAGGGAGGCTAGCACTGGAGTAATATGATCAAATTTTTGGGTTCTAGTCAGGATTCTAGCAGCCGTATTTAGCACCAACTGAAGTTTATTTAGTGCTTTATCCGGGTAGCCGGAAAGTAGAGCAATGCAGTAGTCTAACCTAGAAGTAACAAAAGCATGGATAAATTTTTCTGCATCATTTTTGGACAGAAAGTTTCTGATTTTTGCAATGTTACGTAGATGGAAAAAAGCTGTCCTTGAAATGGTCTTGATATGTTTTATTTGAGACGACTGTACAACCATCAAGATTAATTGTCAGATTCAACAGAAGATCTCTTTGTTTCTTGGGACCTAGAACAAGCATCTCTCTTTTGTCCGAGTTTAAAAGTAGAAAGTTTGCAGCCATCCACTTCCTTATGTCTGAAACACATGCTTCTAGCAAGGGCAATTTTGGGGCTTCACCATGTTTAATTGAAATTATTATTATTATAAATGTACAGCTGTGTGTCATCCGCATAGCAGTGGATGTTAACATTATGTTTTCGAATAACATCCCCAAGAGGTAAAATATATAGTGAAAACAATAGTGGTCCTAAAACGGAACCATGAGGAACACCGAAATTTACAGTTGATTTGTCAGAGGACAAACCATTCACAGAGACAAACTGATATCTTTCTGACAGATAAGATCTAAACCAGGCCAGAACATGTCCGTGTAGACCAATTTGGGTTTCCAATCTCTCCAAAAGAATGTGGTGATCGATGGTATCAAAAGCAGCACTAAGGTCTAGGAGCACGAGGACAGATGCAGAGCCTCGGTCCGATGCCATTAAAATGTCATTTACCACCTTCACAAGTGCCGTCTCAGTGCTATGATGAGGTCTAAAACCAGACTGAAGCATTTCGTATACATTGTTTGTCTTCAGGAAGTCAGTAAGTTGCTGCGCAACAGCCTTTTCTAAAAATTTTGAGAGGAATGGAAGATTCGATATAGGCCGATAGTTTTTTATATTTTCTGGGTCAAGGTTTGGCTTTTTCAAGAGAGGCTTTATTACTGCCACTTTTAGTGAGTTTGGTACACATCCGGTGGATAGAGAGACGTTTATTATGTTCTACATAGGAGGGCCAAGCACAGGAAGCAGCTCTTTCAGTAGTTTAGTTGGAATAGGGTCCAGTATGCAGCTTGAAGGTTTAGAGGCCATGATTATTTTCATCATTGTGTCAAGAGATATAGTACTAAAACACTTTAGCGTCTCTCTTGATCCTAGGTCCTGGCAGAGTTGTGCAGACTCAGGACAACTGAGCTTTGAAGGAATACGCAGATTTAAAGAGGAGTCCGTAATTTGCTTTCTAATAATCATAATCTTTTCCTCAAAGAAGTTCATGAATTTATCACTGCTAAAGTGAAAGTCATCCTCTCTTGGGGTATGCTGCTTTTTAGTTAGCTTTGCGACAGTATCAAAAAGGAATTTCGGATTGTTCTTATTTTCCTCAATTAAGTTAGAAAAATAGGATGATCGAGCAGCAGTAAGGGCTCTTCGGTAGTGCACGGTACTGTCTTTCCAAGCTAGTCAGACGACTACCAGCTTGGTGTGGCGCCATTTCCGTTCCAATTTTCTGGAAGCTTGCTTCAGAGCTCGGGTATTTTCTGTGTACCAGGGAGCTAGTTTCTTATGAGAAATGTTTTTAGTTTTTAGGGGTGAAACTGCATCTAGGGTATTGCGCAAGGTTAAATTGAGTTCCTCAGTTAGGTGGTTAACTGATTTTCGTCCTCTGGCGTCCTTGGGTTGACAGAGGGAATCTGGAAGGACATCAAGGAATCTTTGTGTCACTCCAGTGTTAATGCTAAATTTTAATTATTTCGCCACCATGTCCAATTTATTGCCTTACATCTGTCATATAAGAGACAGTAGATCTAGCTGGTCCCTAATCTTATTTAATTTGCACACTGTATATCAACTTTTCTATTGTGTTATTGACTGTACGTTTGTTTATTCCATGTTCAACTCTGTTTTGCACTGCTTGTGCTTTACCTTGGCCAGGTCGCAGTTGTAAATGAGAACTTGTTCTCAACTGGCCTACCTGGTTAAATAAAGGTAAATACAGGACAATGACCCAAAACACACCTCCAGGCTGTGTAAGGGCCATTTGACCAAGGATAGTGATGGAGTGCGGCATCAGAAACACACTACACACTCCACAGAACACACTCCACAGAACACACACAGAACACACTCCACAGAACACACTCCACAGAACACACACAGAACACACTCCACAGAACACACACAGAACACACTCCACAGAACACACTCCACAGAACACACACAGAACACACACTGCAGAACCGACACAGAACACACACTGCAGGACCGACACAGAACACACACCGCAGAACCGACACAGAACACACACAGAACACACACCGCAGAACACACACCGCAGAACACACACAGAACACACACCGCAGAACCGACACCGCAGAACCGACACAGAACACACACCGCAGAACCGACACAGAACACACACCGCAGAACAAACACAGAACACACACCGCAGAACAAACACAGAACACACACCGCAGAACCGACACAGAACCGACACAGAACACACACCGCAGAACCGACACAGAACACACACCGCAGAACCGACACAGAACACACACCGCAGAACCGACACAGAACACACACCGCAGAACCGACACAGAACACACACCGCAGAACCGACACAGAACACACACCGCAGAACACACACAGAACACACACCGCAGAACACACACAGAACACACACCGCAGAACCGACACCGCAGAACCGACACAGAACACACACCGCAGAACCGACACAGAACACACACCGCAGAACAAACACAGAACACACACCGCAGAACAAACACAGAACACACACCGCAGAACCGACACAGAACACACACAGAACACACACCGCAGAACCGACACAGAACACACACAGCAGAACCGACACAGAACACACACAGCAGAACCGACACAGAACACACACCGCAGAACCGGCACAGAACACACACCGCAGAACCGACACAGAACACACACCGCAGAATCGACACATGCTCCAGTTATGTTAGTAAGACCAGGCTCAGTGATGCAGCATGTCTTTGTAAAGCTCTTCAGATTTCTAATTTAAAAAAAAGCACATTTCATTCAAGTTGCTTTGGAAATAAGTTTTGCTTCTGTGTGTTCGCTGAGAAGGAACAGCCTGTGTCAATGTTAATCAGGAAGAAAGAGAGAACTTCATTTTCCTTTGTTTGACATGTTCTGTAAATATATATATATATATATATAGGTCTTGAACAAGTTTTTGTGACATAGATGTTTATTATTTATATAAAGCATAACAGGTTGTGTTAACATATTTAAACAAAACACTATTTAAGAATATAGAGTGGTTACATGCCAACAGGTCCCAGGTCATTGATAAAGGCCTAGATACAATCCTGGCTCCAAAGATTTGTGCGAGATTGAAATTTAAAGCCAAGGTAAAGGTCACCCTACACTGGGACAGAGCTGACAGGATGGTAAAGGTCACTCTACACTGGCACAGAGCTGACAGGATGGTAAAGGTCACCCTACACTGGGACAGAGCTGACAGGATGGTAAAGGTCACCCTACACTGGGACAGAGCTGACAGGATCGTAAAGGTCACCCTACACTGGGACAGAGCTGACAGGATGGTAAAGGTCACCCTACACTGGGACAGAGCTGACAGGATGGTAAAGGTCACCCTACACTGGGACAGAGCTGACAGGATGGTAAAGGTCACCCTACACTGGGACAGAGCTGACAGGATGGCAAAGGTCACCCTACACTGGGACAGAGCTGACAGGATGGTAAAGGTCACCCTACACTGGGACAGAGCTGACAGGATGGTAAAGGTCACCCTACACTGGGACAGAGCTGACAGGATGGTAAAGGTCACCCTACACTGGGACAGAGCTGACAGGATGGTAAAGGTCACCCTACACTGGGACAGAGCTGACAGGATGGTAAAGGTCACCCTACACTGGGACAGAGCTGACAGGATGGTAAAGGTCACCCTACACTGGCACAGAGCTGACAGGATGGTAAAGGTCACCCTACACTGGGACAGAGCTGACAGGATCGTAAAGGTCACCCTACACTGGGACAGAGCTGACAGGATGGTAAAGGTCACTACACTGGGACAGAGCTGACAGGATGGTAAAGGTCACTACACTGGGACAGAGCTGACAGGATGGTAAAGGTCACCCTACACTGGGACAGAGCTGACAGGATGGTAAAGGTCACTCTAAGCCCATTTTACATCATCAGAGTGCTTCATAGATACCCAGCCTAAAACCCAAAGAGCAAGCAGTGCAGAGTCAGAAGAAGTATAGTTAGGAAAAGCTTCCTACAAAGCAGGAAGAAACCTAGAGAGAATTTGGTGTGATGACATCCTTCAGGTGTGCCTCTCAGGTGGGGGGTTGCACCAAGGCATGCTGGGTAAGAGAGACCACCAGTCTCCCTCTCCGTTCCCCCTCTCCTCCCTCCTCTCTCCCCCAGACATCTCCCATCCTCCCACTACCCATTCCTTCTCCTGCCTCTCTCTCTCCCTCCCTCTCATCCCCTCTACACTCTCCTCCCTCAGAACCAAACTGTATCGCTTCTTAGCCTCTCTCCCTCCTCCTCCTCTCTCTCTACCTCCCTTCCTCCCTCCTTCCTCTGTCTGCCAGCTCTCCTCTACATCCCTCAATCCCTCTATCTTCTCCTCCCTACTGTACACTCTGTAGAGACTCTTCCTATACACATCCTTCCTCTCCACCCCTCCCACTATTCCTCCCTCACCTTCTTCTTTTCCCTCCCTCCTGTTTTTTAGTGACATCCCCACAGCTGTCCCTTTTATTGCTGAGTCCAACATCTCAATCACACCCTCTCCCTCCTCCATATCTGCCTCCTCCCCCTCTCCTTCTCCCTCCTCTCTAGAGATGAATAGAACAGAGCGATAGACGGCCTGTACCCCTCCTCCTCCTCCACCCCCCCCTCCTAGAGGCAGGGATATGGCTTTGACTCCCCCGTTCTCCCCATTGACCTCCCCCTTGTCTCCCCCTCGTGGCATTTGAACCTGAGCAGCCGGACTCCCCTGCCTCCCCCACCCCTCCCCTGTTCAGTAGAGGCCTATAGACAGTCCTATACATCCTCCATAGCCATAGGCCGCTCACACACACCCACCCCCCAGACAGAACACACAACAAAACACACCCTGCAAACAGCCACCAGCAGAACACAGCTCTACCTCCTGCCGCATTACCACCCCCCCGTCCCAGCTGATCCCCCCAGGGATCTGAACCTCCAACCTGTCTGACTGTGGTCACTGGGGCGGTCAGGGTCTGGGTTCTAGGTAGTGGGGGTTGAGTTGGGGTCCTAGGTGGTTTAGTTGGGGTTCTAGGGGGTTGAGTTGGGGTCCTAGGTGGTTTAGTTGGGGTTCTAGGGGGTTGAGATGGGGTCCTAGGTGGTTGAGATGGGGTCCTAGGTGTGTCGGTTGTGGTCATGGTGGGGTGTGGTGAGAGTCTGGAAGATCCTCTATAGAGACCATGATGCTCCCAGCTGTTTCCTCCCCCGACCCTCCCCTCCTTTGTCCCCGCCCTGCTCTCCTCCCACTCCACTAGGATGGTCACTATCTCCCACCAAGACCATGTGACTGACTCATTCAGCAGGAGGGGCAGGTGGGTGGGGTCGGTAGGCTGTAGAGGAGGGGTGGTGGGTTTCAGGGTAGCTGTGGTGGTAGTAGTGGGTACCACAGTAGTAGTAGCAGTAGTAGTGGTAGTAGGAGTAGTAGTGGTAGTAGGAGTAGTAGTGGTAGCAGGAGTAGTGGGTACCACAGTAGCAGTAATAGTAGCAGGAGTAGTGGGTACCACAGTAGTAGTAGTGGTAGCAGGAGTAGTAGTGGTGGGGAAGGTAGTAGGAACTGTGGTTGTGGCTCCTGTGGTTGGTGGCATAGTGGTGGTGGGGGGTAGTGTAGGGGTAGGTTGAGGTTCAGAGTCTCCAGGGGGGCCATCAGGTTTGGCACCAGGTGAGCAGTACTCCTCATCCTCCAGCCCCACGATTGGTCGGCCGGCCAGGGAGGGAGGTGTGGCACAGGTAACACTCTCTTCGTCCGGAGTGATGATTATTCCATCCCTCGTGTACACGTTGAAGCCCTGATCATCCAGGTGTTTCTTCAGGTAATCCACCTTCAAATACAATACAACTTTATTTAAACATGCCTAGAGAACGTACCTTACTTGGTTCTGGAATAGAATAGAGAACATACCTTACAGGGTTCTAGACTAGACTAGATAACATTACTTACAGGGTTCTGGAATAGAATAGAGAACATACCTTACAGGGTTCTAGACTAGACAACATTTCTTACATGGTTCTGGAATAGAATAGAGAACATACCTTACAGGGTTCTAGACTAGACTAGATAACATTACTTACAGTGTTCTTGAATAGAATAGAGAACATACCTTACAGGGTTCTAGACTAGATAACATTACTTACAGCGTTCTGGAATAGAATAGAGAACATACCTTACAGGGTTCTAGACTAGACAACATTTCTTACAGGGCTCTAGACTAGAGAGCTTACATGGTTCTAGACTAGATAATGTACCTTACAGGGTTCTAGACTAGACTAGATAACATTGCTTACAGCGTTTTAGACTAGAATAGATGATGGCTCCTTGCTGTCCCCAGTCCACCTGACTGTGCTGCTGCTCCAGTTTCAACTGTTCTGCCTTATTATTATTTGACCATGCTGGTCATTTATGAACATTTGAACATCTTGGTCATGTTCTGTTATAATCTCTACCCGGCACAGCCAGAAGAGGACTGGCCACCCCACATAGCCCGGTTCCTCTCTAGGTTTCTTCCTAGGTTTTGGCCTTTCTAGGGAGTTTTTCCTAGCCACCGTGCTTTTACACCTGCATTGTTTGCTGTTTGGGGTTTTAGGCTGGGTTTCTGTACAGCACTTTGAGATATCAGCTGACGTACGAAGGGCTATATAAATAATTTGATTTGATTTGATTTGATTTGATTTGAATAGATAACATTCCTTACAGGGTTCTAGACTAGACTAGATAACATTGCTTACAGCGTTTTAGACTAGAATAGATAACATTCCTTACAGCGTTTTAGACTAGAATAGATAACATTCCTTACAGGGTTCTAGACTAGACTAGATAACATTGCTTACAGCGTTTTAGACTAGAATAGATAACATTCCTTACAGGGTTCTAGACTAGAATAGATAACATTCCTTACAGTTGTCATGATGTTGGTCTGAGGGGGAGGTTTATGACCCCCACAAAACACCTTTCTCTCTCTCTCTACTCTAACGATGTAACTATTGAAAATCCCTTTGTTAACATAGAGAGTCTGGTGACATCAAAAGATGGGAAACGGAACCATATTTTAGTAATCCAACCAGTTGAAAATATGCATTAGTACTAAATGAATATGATGTCAGTTCAGTTGGCGTCTAAGACATGGTTACTGTTGATAGGACGACATAAAATGTATCTTGGAAAGTTTACACTTTCTAGTTATCAGATTCGCATGGAATTGTTATGCAATTTAAATGTTTAAATATGAAACTATTTGTGAAAAGATTAAATGTAATTTTTAGCTTCTTAATAAGAGAACGGTTTGTCAGAAGAACACCACTCTGCTCACTCAGAGGCCCAAGTGAACAGACATGGGTTGTAAACTATGACACACAGCCCTCTCTCCCAATCCTATATAAACCCCTTGATGAAAATGTAACGTTCTGTTCCGAGGACGTTAGTGCGACGGTCCTACGTTAAAAGGGCTCAGAATAAACCTGTTCCCGAGTACGTTAGGGCGAAGGTCCTACGTTAAAAGGGCTCAGAATAAACCTGTTCCCGAGTACGTTAGGGCGATGGTCCTACGTTAAAAGGGCTCAGAATAAACCTGTTCCCGAGTACGTTAGGGCGATGGTCCTACGTTAAAAGGGCTCAGATAACCTAACGAAATCAGCATCGAATTTCAACGTGAAGATGACGGTCAACACGCCAAAAGGAAGAATTTTGACTATACCAGACAGAATATAGCATGAGCTTAAAGTATGGCAACTTGGTATGAACTTTGAACTCTTATTCACTAAAGAAATGCTCCCCCCTCCGCCCTCTAAACGTGGGCTAGGAGAGGACGTACAGAGTAACCATTCTACCACGCTCCAGTTCACCACTAGACAGTCTTCAGAGGACCAGAGATCCATGCTGGACAACCCGGCTTCCCATCTACGAACAATTGATCAAAGCCCAGCTCAGAGTAAATATTTATTGCATTTTTCGTTTTCAAATGGGCGGAAATTTAGAATGCAAAAGATACTGTATTTACGATAGCATAGCTTCTCCCTTTTTGTTCCTCAGTCTTCCCGCTCTTTCACTCAAACCCAACCCCCTTTCCTTTGTGTAACCAACCGTCATGTCGGCTCCGTCCACCAGGGACATTTTCTTTATGACATAATTTGTAATCAATGCATGATCCATTCTGTGTGATTATTTAGGTATTTAGTAAATAAATAATTAAACCAAATTTGTATTGCTGATTCAACTTGTTAGCCAGGGTTCGTAAAGACAATCAAGAATTTACAACTTTCAGATGAGACTAAATAAGGTGACAATTAAATATTGACTGCTATTGATGTAAAAGATTACCAGGTCTTTAAAAGTTTATTCGGAAGATAACAGCTCTATAAACATTCTTTCGTTTTGCCCCAACTTTCTAGTTAATTATTTACCTGAGTAGCTTAATCAGGTAATATTAATTACAGAGAAATTATTTTATAGAACAGCATGTCATATCACTTAATTCGGCATAGCCAAAGACATGACACAGGGTTCTAGATTAGAGAATTTACCTTACATGGTTCTACACTATGGAACTTACCTTACATGGTTCTACACTAGAGAACATACCTTACAAAGTTCTAGACTAAACTAGAGAACATACCTTACAAAGTTCTAGACTAGACTATAGAACATACCTTACAGGGTTCTAGACTAGAGAACATACCTTACAGAGTTCTAGACTAGACTAACGAACATACCTTACAGGGTTCTAGACTAGTGAACATGCCTTACAGTGTTCTAGATTAGAGATTGTACCACACAGGGTTCTTGACTGCAGAACATACCTTACAGGGTTCTAGACTAGACTTACGAACATACCTTACAGGGTTCTAGACTAGAACAGAGATCATACCTTATAGGGTTCTATACTAGAGAATGAACTTTACAGGGGTTTAGATATGAGAACGTACTTTACAAGCTTCTTGACGAGGGAACATACCTTACAGGGTTCTAGACTATAGAACGTACCTTACAGGGTTCTAGACTAGAGAACATAATATATGTTATGTGTTGTTGTTTGTGTCGCACTGCTTTGCTTTATCTTGGCCAGG
Organism: Oncorhynchus gorbuscha; assembly: GCF_021184085.1. NCBI lineage: Eukaryota > Metazoa > Chordata > Actinopteri > Salmoniformes > Salmonidae > Oncorhynchus > Oncorhynchus gorbuscha. The sequence continues at coordinate 49,686,437 of NC_060197.1, forward strand.
TCACTGTTGTAAATGAGAACTTGTTCTCAACTAGCCTACCTGGTTAAATAAAGGTGAAATAAAAATAAATAAAAAATATAATGGGTTTCTAGACTAGACTAGATAATGTATGTTAAGGGTTCTAGACTAGAGAACATACCCCACAGGGTTCTTGACTAGAGAACATACCTTACAGGGTTCTAGACTAGAGAACATACCTTACAGGGTTCTAGACTAGAGAACATACCTTACAGGGTTCTAGACTAGAGAACATACCTTACAGGGTTCTAGACTAGAGAATGTACCTTACAGAAGCAGGCCCAGGGGTTCTGCGACAGGTAGGTGTAGGGAACTTCAGGTTTGGCAGAGAACCACTGGTCAGGCATGGTTCTGATGTGGTTCTGCTCTAGAACCAAGGTTTCGATGGCCGGGAGGGAGCGAAACATCAGAGGGGGCAGAACAGAGATACGGTTCTGAGAAAGTTCCAGGATCTAGAACAAACAACATGGGTGTTAATTTACTTACTAGCTACCTAGCTAAATAACTAACTGACTAGCTAACCAACTATCCGACTGACTAGCTAACTAGCTAAATAACTAACTGACTAGCCAACCAACTAGCTGACTGACTAGCTAACTAGCTAAATAACTAACCAACTATCTGACTGACTAGCTAACCAACTATCTGACTGACTAGCTAACTAGCTAAATAACTAACTGACTAGCTAACTGACTAGCTAACCAACTAGCTGACTGACTAGCTAACTAGCTAAATAACTAACTGACTAGCTAACTGACTAGCTAACCAACAATCTGACTGACTAGCTAACTAGCTAAATAACTAACTGACTAGCTAACTGACTCACTAGCTAGCTAACTAACTAGCTAACTAGCTAACTTACTAACAAACCAACTGACTAACTGACTAGCTAAATAACTAACTGACTGACAAGCTAACTAACTAGTTAACTTACTGACTAGCTAACTAACTAACTGACTGACTAACTAGCTAGGTAACTAACTAACTGACTAGATAACTGACTAGCTAACTAACTAGATAACTAACTAGATAACTAACTAACTAACTAACTAACTACCTTACTGACTAGCTAACTAACTAACTGACTAGCTAACTAAAACATGTACTGACTAGCTACCTAACTAGCTAATCAGGTAACCAAACAATTAACCAAACAAATCAACTAATTAAGTGGCGTACTGACCTGTAGCAGCCTGAGCCCAGAGAAGGACAGGTCGTCTAGTGTCTCCAGAATGTTCTGGTCCAGATAGAGTTCTAGCAGGCCCGGCGTGGCCCTGAAGGAGTGAGGGGGCAGGGTTCTAATGCGGTTCCCTACCAGGCGTAGAACCCCTAGAGTGGGGAGAATCGGGCCGGGGGACAGGGGAACTTGTGGAACTGCGTTGTGGCTCAGATCTATTTCATAGAGCTCTGGGAAGTGACTATAGGAGGACCAGGTTAGACTGGAGAACTGGTTCTGGGTGAAGATCAGCACCTAGAACACAGGAGAGATGATGATAATGTAGTATAGTAGATGAGAAATGATAATGTAGTATAGTATAGTATATAATATAAATATGCCCTGTATATACAACACAAATACACCCTGTATATACAACACAAATACCCTGTATATACAATATAAATACACCCTGTATATACAACACAAATACCCTGTATATACAATATAAATATGCCCTGTATATACAACACAAATACACCCTGTATATACAATACAAATACACCCTGTATATACAGTACAAATACACCCTGTATATACAATACAAATACACCCTGTATATACAACACAAATACACCCTGTATATACAATACAAATACACCCTGTATATACAACACAAATACACCCTGTATATACAATACAAATACACCCTGTATATACAACACAAATACACCCTGTATATACAGTACAAATACACCCTGTATATACAGTACAAATACACCCTGTATATACAACACAAATACACCCTGTATATACAACACAAATACACCCTGTATATACAGTACAAATACACCCTGTATATACAACACAAATATGCCCTGTATATACAATATAAATATGCCCTGTATATACAATATAAATATGCCCTGTATATACAATATAAATATGCCCTGTATATACAATATAAATATGCCCTGTATATACAATATGAATATGCCCTGTATATACAGTATAATATATACCAAATCAAATTTTATTAGTCACATGCGCTGAATACAAGAGTTGTAGTAGACATTATGGTGAAATGCTTAGTTACGAGCCCCTAACAAACAACGCAGTTTAAAAAAAGACATAAGAATAAGAAATAAAAGTAACAATTAATCTCCACTGGCTTCCAGTTGAAGCTCGCATCCGCTACAAGACCGTTACAAGACCTACAAGACCATGGTGCTTGCCTACGGAGCTGTGAGGGGAACAGCACCTCAGTACCTCCAGGCTCTGATCAGGCCCTACACCCAAACAAGGGCACTGCGTTCATCCACCTCTGGCCTGCTCGCCTCCCTACCACTGAGGAAGTACAGATCCCGCTCAGCCCAGTCAAAACTGTTCGCTGCTCTGGCCCCCCAATGGTGGAACAAACTCCCTCACGACGCCAGGACAGCGGAGTCAATCACCACCTTCCGGAGACACCTGAAACCCCACCTCTTTAAGGAATACCTAGGATAGGATAAGTAATCCTTCTCACCCCCCCCTTTAAGATTTAGATGCACTATTGTAAAGTGACTGTTCTACTGGATGTCATAAGGTGAATGGAATCAATTTGTAAGTCGCTCTGGATAAGAGCGTCTGCTAAATGACTTAAATGTAAATGTAAATGTAAGAGCAGAAGTAAAATAACAATGTGGAGGCTATATACAGGGTATTACGGTACAGAGTCACTGTGGAGGCTATATACAGGGTATTACGGTACAGAGTCAATGTGGAGGCTATATACAGGGTATTACGGTACAGAGTCACTGTGGAGGCTATATACAGGGTATTACGGTACAGAGTCAATGTGGATACTATATACAGGGTATTACGGTACAGAGTCAATGTGGAGACTATATACAGGGTATTACGGTACAGAGTCAATGTGGAGGCTATATATAGGGGGTTACGGTACAGAGTCAATGTGGAGGCTATATACAGGGTCTTACGGTACTGTGTCAAGGTGGAGGCTATATACAGGGTATTACGGTACAGAGTCAATGTGGAGGCTACATACAGGGTGTTACGGTACAGAGTCAATGTGGAGGCTAAATACAGGGTATTACGGTACAGAGTCAATGTGGAGGCTATATACAGGGTGTTACGGTACAGAGTAACTGTGGAGGCTATATACAGGGTATTACGGTGTGGAGGCTATATACAGGGGGTACAGGTACAGAGTCAATGTGGAGGCTATATACAGGGTGTTACGGTACAGAGTCAATGTGGAGGCTATATACAGGGTATTACGGTACAGAGTCAATGTGGAGGCTATATACAGGGTATTACGGTACAGAGTCAATGTGGAGGCTATATACAGGGGGTACAGGTACAGAGTCAATGTGGAGGCTATATACAGGGTGTTACGGTACAGAGTCAATGTGGAGGCTATATACAGGGTATTACGGTACAGACTCAATGTGGAGGCTATATACAGGGTGTTACGGTACAGAGTCAATGTGGAGGCTATATACAGGGTGTTACGGTACAGAGTCAATGTGGAGGCTATATACAGGGTGTTACGGTACAGAGTCAATGTGGAGGCTATATACAGGGTGTTACGGTACAGAGTCAATGTGGAGGCTATATACAGGGTGTTACGGTACAGAGTCAATGTGGAGGCTATATACAGGGTGTTACGGTACAGAGTCAATGTGGAGGCTATATACAGGGTGTTACGGTACAGAGTCAATGTGGAGACTATATACAGGGTGTTACAGTACAGAGTCAATGTGGAGGCTATATACAGGAGGTACCAGTACAGAGTCAATGTGGAGGCTATATACAGGGTGTTACGGTACAGAGTCAATGTGGAGGCTATATACAGGGTGTTACGGTACAGAGTCAATGTGGAGACTATATACAGGGTGTTACAGTACAGAGTCAATGTGGAGGCTATATACAGGAGGTACCAGTACAGAGTCAATGTGGAGGCTATATACAGGGTGTTACGGTACAGAGTCAATGTGGAGGCTATATACAGGGTGTTACGGTACAGAGTCAATGTGGAGGTTATAGGGGCCTCCCGGGTGGCGCAGTGGTTAAGGGCACTGTACTGCAGCGCCAGCTGTGCCACCAGGCTCTGTCGTAACCTGCCGCGACCGGGAGGTCCGTGGGGCAACGCACAATTGGCCTAGCGTCGTCTGGGTTAGGGAGGGTTTGGCCAGTAGGGATATCCTTGTCTCATCGCACCCCAGCGACTCCTGTGGCGGTCCGGGTGCAGTGCACACTGTTTCCTCTGACCATAATAGTTTGTTGGTGATGTGGACACCAAGGAACTTGAAGCTCTCAACCTGCTCCACTGCTGACCTGTCGATGAGAATGGGGGTGTGCTCGGTCCTCTTTTTCTTGTACTCCACAATCATCTCCTTTGTCTTGATCATGTTGAAGGAGACAGTGTTGTCCTGGCACCACACGGCCAGGTCTCTGACCTTCTCCCTATAGGCTGTCTCTTCATTGTCTGTGATCAGGCCTACCACTGTTGTGTCATCGGCAAACTTAATGATGGTGTTGGCTGTGCAGTCATGCCTGGCCGTACAGTCATGAGTGAACAGGGAGTGCAGGAGGGGACTGAGCACGCACCCCTGAGGGGCCCCTGTGTTGAGGATCAACGTATCAGATGTGTTGTTACCTACCCTTACCACCTGGAGGCTGCCCGCCAGGAAGTCCAGGATCCAGTTAGTCTTAGGGACCTTAGCTTATTGATGAGCTTTGAGGTCACTATGAGGTCACTATGGGGTTGAACGCTGAGCTGTAGTTGATGAATTGCATTCTCACATTGGTCTTCCTTTTGTCCAGGTGGGAAAGGGCAGTGTGGAGTGCAGTAGAGATTGCGTCATCTGTGGATCTGTTGGGTCGGTATGCAAATTAGAGTGTATTAAGTATTTCTGGGATAATGGTGTTGATGTGGTCCATGACTAGACTTTCAAAGCACTTCATGGCTACAGATGTGAGTGCTACGGGTCGGTAGTCATATAGGCAGGTTACCTTAGTGTTCTTGAGCACAGGCACTATGGTGGTCTGCTTAAAACATGTTAGTATTACAGACTCGGACAGGGAGAGGTTGACAAATGTCAGTGAAGACACTTGCCAGTTGGTCAGCGCATGCTCACATCGCAGTACAGGTCCTGGTAATCCGTCTGGCCCTGCGGCCTTGTGAATGTTGACCTGTTTATAAGTCTTACTCACATCAGCTGCGGAGAGCGTGATCACGCGTGTCTTCCGGAACAGCTGGTGCTCTCATGCATGTTTTAGTGTTATTTACCTCGATGCGAGCAGAGAAGTAGTTTTGCTTGTCTGGTAGGCTCGTGTCAGTGGGCAGCTCTCAGCTGTTCTTCCCTTTCTTGTCTGTAATGTGGATATGGATTTGCAAGCCCTGCCACATCTGACGAGCTGGTGTAGTATGATTCAATCTTAGTCCTGTATTGATGCTTTGGCTATTTGATGGGTTGAGTTCATAGCTGGATTTCTTATAAGCTTCCGGGTTAGAGTTCCACTCCTTGAAAACGGAGGCTCTAGCCTTTATCTCAGTGGGGATGTTGCCTGTAATCCATGGCTTCTGGTTGGGGTATGTACGTACGCTCACTGTGGGGATGATGTCATCGATACACTTATTGATGAAGCCAATGACTGCAGTGATGTACTCCTTAATGCCATCGGAGGAATCCCGGAACATATTCTAGTCTGTGCTAGCAAAACAGTCCTGTAGCTTAGCATCTGCTTCATCTGACCACTTAGCAACTGCTTCCTCCGTTTAATTATTGCAAGTAAGCAGGAATGAGGAGGATAGAATTATGGTCAGATTTGCCAAATGGAGGGCTAGGGAGAGCTTTGTATGTGTCTCTGTGTGTGGAGTAAAGGTGGTTCAGAGTTTTTTTCCCTCTGATTGCACATTTAACATGCTAGTAGAAATGAGGTCAAACGGATTTAAGGTTTCCCTGCATTAAAGTCCCCTGTTTTTACATTTAAGTCACATTATGGTATTCTGCAGCTCATTGAGTGCGGCCTTGGTGCCAGCATCGGGTTGTGGTCAAGAGTTAACCAATCCTGTGCCAGCATCAGGTTGTGGTCAAGAGTTAACCAATCCTGTGCCAGCATTGGGTTGTGGTCAAGAGTTAACCAATCCTGTGCCAGCATCGGGTTGTGGTCAAGATTTAACCAATCCTGTGCCAGCATCGGGTTGTGGTCAAGAGTTAACCAATCCTGTGCCAGCATCGGGTTGTGGTCAAGAGTTAACCAATCCTGTGCCAGCATCGGGTTGTGGTCAAGAGTTAACCAATCCTGTGCCAGCATCGGGTTGTGGTCAAGAGTTAACCAATCCTGTGCCAGCATCGGGTTGTGGTCAAGAGTTAACCAATCCTGTGCCAGCATCGGGTTGTGGTCAAGAGTTAACCAATCCTGTGCCAGCATCGGGTTGTGGTCAAGAGTTAACCAATCCTGTGAACGGGTTAGGCAACTCAGGTGTCTATACTTCAACAGCAAAGTTAGATGGACGTTTATGAAGTGGGGTCTTGAACAAAAAGGGAGTCAAGTAGCGATCTACGGGTGTTTAGCGAAGTCCAGCGAAGCTTTTGATACAGGATGCAGTAATGAGTATCAAACATGTTACCTGTAACAAAACAAAGGGCATTATGGGAGATGGAATCCAAAGGTTTAAGTAGCAGCTGCACTTTGATAAATAATATCACCATAATCTGTTCAGGGACTTTCCTAAACTATATCTGTCTGTAACGAACTACGTATATCTAAAAAGAAACGTCTTCACTGTCAACTGCGTTTATTTTCAGCAAAGTTAACATGTGTAAATATTTGTATGAACATAACAAGATTCAACAACTGAGACATAAATTGAACAAGTTCCACAGACATCTGACTAACAGCAATGGAATAATGTGTCCCTGAAGAAAGGTGGTTGGTCAAAATCAAAAGAAACAGTCAGTATCTGGTGCTGCATTAAGTACTGCAATGCATCTCCTCCTCATGGACTGCACCAGATTTGCCAGTTCTTGCTGTGAGATGTTACCCCACCCTTCCACCAAGGCACCTGCAAGTTCCCAGAAATTTCTGGGGGGAATGGCCCTAGCCCTCACCCTCCGATCCAAACAGGTCACAGACATGCACAATGGGATTGAGATCCAGGCTCTTCGCTGGCCATGGCATAACACTGACATTCAGGTCTTGCAGGAAATCACGCACAGAACGAGCAGTATGGCTAGTGGCATTGTCATGCTGGAGGGTCATGTCAGGATGAGCCACAGGAAGGGTACCGCATGAGGGAGGAGGAGGTCTTCCCTGTAACGCACAGCATTGAGATTGCCTGCAATGACAACAAGCTCAGTCTGATGATGCTGTGATACACCGTCCCAGACCATGATGGACCCTCCACCTCCAAATCGATCCCGCTCCAGAGTACAGGCCTCGGTGTAACGCTCATTCCTTTGACGATAAATGTGATTCTGACCATCACCCCTGGTGAGACAAGACCGCGAATTGGCAGTGAAGAGCACTTTTTGCCAGTCCTGTCTGGTCCAGCGACTGTGGGTTTGTGCTGCCCTCAGTCCAGCCTCTCTCAGCTCTCTCTGAACATCATCAAAGGTTAGTGATTCATTTTATCTATATTTCTGCCTTTTGTGACTCCTATATTTGGCTGGAAAAATGGCTGTGTGTTTTTTCAACTTGGCGGTGATCTAACATAATCATATGTTGTGCTTTAGCTGTAAAGCATGACACGATGGGTAGATTAACAAGACGCTTATCTTTCATTTGCTGTATTGGACTTGTGTGAGAGTTACATATTTCTAAAGAATATTTTTTAATTTCACACGCTGCCTTTTCAGCGGAATGTTGTCTGACTGTGCTGCTGTCAACTGTTCTGCCTTATTATTATTTGACCATGCTGGTCATTTATGAACATTTGAACATCTTGGGAACCCCTGCACTAGAAAGGTTAAAGTTAGTGAGGGAGATATGGGACTTCAGCTTCAGTGATTTATGCAGTTCGCTCCAGTCATTAGAGAACTGGAAGGAAAGGATATCAGAAGGGCTATATAAATAAATTTGATTTGATTTGATTTTAAAAAGGAGGAACTGGTTTTGGGTGACCAGTGAGATATACCTGCTGGAGTGCTACGGGTGGGTGCTGCTATGGTGCCCAGTGAGCTGAGATAAGGCGGGGCTTTACCTAGCAGAGACTTGTAGATGACCTGGAGCCAGTGGGTTTGGCAACGAGTATGAAGCGATGGCCAGCCAACGAGCGCGTACAGGTCGCAGTGGTGGGTAATTTAATGGGGCTTTGGTGACAAAATGGATGGCACTGTGATAGACTGCATCCAATTTGTTGAGTAGAGTGTTGGAGGATATTTTATAGATGACATCACCCAAGTTGAGGATCGGTAGGATGGTCAGTTTTACGAGGGTATGTTTGGCAGCATGAGTGAAGGATGCTTTGTTGCGAAATAGGGAGCCGATTCTAGATTTAATTTTGGATTGGAGATGTTTGATGTGAGTCTGGAAGATGCCTAAGGCATGTTCACGCAGATGAGCAGGGACCCTGGGCATTTTTCTTTTGGTGTTTTTCAAAGTCAGTAGAAAGGCCTCTTTAGTGTCCTAAAGAAAACAAGTAGAGAGAAGCCAAATTCAGAAAGTAATTTATGTTGGAGTATCATTGGAGAAAGACGACAGCTCAGCATTTAACACCATAATACCCTCCAAACTCGTCGTTAAGCTCGAGACCTTGGGTCTCGACTCCGCCCTGTGCAACTGGGTCCTGGACTTCCTGACGGGCTTCACACTCAATGTCAACAAAACAAAGGAGATGATCATGGACTTTAGGAAACAGCAGAGGGAGCACCCCCCTATCCACATTGACGGTACAGTTGTGGAGAAGGAGGAAAGTTTTAAGTACCTCTGCGTACACATCACGGACAAACTGAAATGGTCCACCCACACAGACAGCGTGTTGAAGAAGGCGCAACAGCGCCTCTCCAGAGGGTAGTGAGGTCTGCACAACGCATCACCGGGGGCAAACTACCTGCCCTACCAGGACACCTACACCACCCGATGTCACAGGAAGGCCAAAAAGATCATCAAGGACAACAACCACCCGAGCCACTGCCTGTTCACCCCACTATCATCCAGAAGGTGAGGTCAGTACAGGTGCATCAAAGCAGGGACCGAGAGACTGAAAAACAGATTCCATCTCAAGGCCATCAGACTGTTAAACAGCCATCAGTAACATTGAGTGGCTGCTGCCAACATACTAACTCAAATCTCTAGCCACTTTAATCATTAAAAATTGGATTTAATAAATGTATCACTAGTCACTTTAAACAATGACACTTTATATAATGTTTACATACCCTACATTACTCATCTCATATGTATATACTGTACTCTGTACCATCTACTGCATCTTGTTTACATACCCTACATTACTCATCTCATATGTATATACTGTACTCTATACCATCTACTGCATCTTGTTTACATACCCTACATTACTCATCTCATATGTATATACTGTACTCTATACCATCTACTGCATCTTGTTTACATACCCTACATTACTCATCTCATATGTATATACTGTACTCTGTACCATCTACTGCATCATGCCTATGCCGTTCAGACATCGCTCATCCATATATTTATATGTACATATTTATTCCTTTACACTTGTGTGTAAAAGGTAGTTGTTGTGAAATAGTTCAAAAACTTGTTAGATATTACTGCATGGTGTGAACTAGAAGCACAAGCATTTCGCTACACTCACACTAACGTCTGCTAACCATGTATACAGATATACAGATATATTTTACTTGATATTGAATTTATATTGATTTATTTCACCTTTATTTAAGGACTGACTGCTAAGTTCAGGCTACCAAGCTTGCTAGGACAGAACAGATCCGACATGTGTATGTGACCAATGACATTTGATTTGATTTAGCTACCAGCCCAGAGGGTGCCAGCTGTATTTTGATGAACATCAAAGAATTGTTACCAACATCAAAAGAGAGCTGTGAATTTACGTGTTTTAGTTAGAAACATTTCCAGTGAAGTAATTGGACTTGCTGATTCCTTCCTGAAAGAAGAAGACATCTGAAGTTGTAGACCTTTTCAGTTGTTTGACATTACATAGCAGGGCACAGATGAGAAGGGACACCGTTAATAATGGACATTTAGGCCTAATTAGTCATTCAAAGGTGAAGAAAATGACTGTGACAACATCGCAGACTACTTGTTTTATTTGAGTCCCTGACAGCTCTCATACAGACTACATGAACATTCTTTTTGCTTGTTATTGATATAATATATAGAAATGCTGTAAGACTGCTAGGTTGGGTTGCTATGTTTCATTGGTTGTTTTCAAGCTAGGCTACACATGAAGTAGGTTACAGTAGGCTATTCTGTGAACTGTTGTGTTGTTGCCTAAAACTGACAATGTATTTTCATTATTTTCAAGCAGAACTGTCTTGTCATTACCACGGTATTGGGGGCCTAACCTGTCTTAGGGCTGTTTACCAGGTGGGGAGCTATGCTATTAACCAGACACTATGAGGGGCTGTATACAGTGGGTTATTCTGAACCTTTCACCCCCTACTGTTAGAAAAGGTGCCACTACTACTAAGTAGTAGGTTAAATGTGTTGGGCTCTGGTGGTCACTCAACCTCTCAAGACTGATCTGAGAAAAACCATAAACAGCTACGTATATCCTACCTCTTACATGTAGAAAAAAACAACTTTAAATCTTAGCTTCCATTCTACTCTACTTGTAGAGTAAAGAGGAGAGTATTGTCCTGAACTTTCTTTTACAATCATTGGACTGAGAATCTATTCAGCGGTCCAGACAACTTCTGAAATCTTGGTTAAAGCCAGAATAACTATTGAGTTTAGGTGAGTTTAGATGAATTTTGTTCTGTTGTTATAGAGATGTATAGCAGTACCTTGGTTGTCGTGTCGATGCTGGCGGGGACGTCACTAAGGTTGGTTGCCGTGCAGTTGACCCGGGGGCGGTGGTCTTTGTCACGGTCACTATGGCAACCAGTCATGGCATTGGAGTGGTGAGAGAGGGGGAGGAAGAGGAGGAGGAAGACGAGTGCCATGCTGACGGACTGAAAAACCTAGAGGAGAAACAGGTGAGAGAATCATTATGGCACCCATATGTAGTTCCCTACCGGGACCCATAGTGGCTATACAGTCGTGGCCAAAAGTTTTAAGAATGACACAAATATTAATTTTCACAAAATCTGCTGCCTCAGTTTGTATGATGGCAATTTGCATATACTCCAGAATGTTTTGAAGAGTGATCAGATGAATTGCAAAGTCCCTCTTTGCCATGCAAACTAACTGAATCCCCCAAAAAACATTTCCACTGCATTTCATCCCTGCCACAAAAGGACCAGCTGACATCATGTCAGTGATTCTCTCGTTAACACAGGTGTGAGTGTTGACGAGGACAAGGCTGGAGATCACTCTGTTATGCTGATTGAGTTTGAATAACAGACTGGAAACTTCAAAAGGAGGGTGGTGCTTGGAAACATTTTTCTTCCTGTCAATCATGGTTACCTAAAAGGAAACATGTGCCGTCATCATTGCTTTGATCGAAAAGGGCTTCACAGGCAAGGATATTGCTGCCAGTAAGATTGCACCTAAATCAAACATTTATCGGATCATCAAGAACTTCAAGGAGAGCGGTTCAATTGTTGTGAAGAAGGCTTCAGGGTGCCCAAGAAAGTCCAGCAAGCACCAGGATCGTCTCCTAAAGTTGATTCAGCTGCGGGATTGGGGCACCCCCAGGACAGAGCTTGCTCAGGAATGGCAGCAGGCAGGTGTGAGTGCATCTGCACGCAGTGAGGAGAATACTTTTGGAGGATGGCCTGGTGTCAAGAAGGGCAGCAAAGAAGCCACTTCTCTCCAGGATAAACATCAGGGACAGACTGATATTCTGCAAAAGGTGTGTGTCATGCCAACAGTAAAGCACCCTGAGACCATTCATGTGTGGGGTTGCTTCTCAGCCATGAATAAAGAATGGTACCAACACATCCTCCGTGAGCAACTTCTCCCAACCATCCAGGAACAGTTTGGTGATGAACAGTGCCTTTTCCAGCATGATGGAATACTTTGCTATAAGGCAAAAGTGATAAGGCATAAGTGAAAACTAAGTGGCTCGGGGAACAAAACATCGATATTTTGGGTCCTTGACCAGGAAACTCTCCAGACCTTAATCCCATTGAGAACGTTGGTCAATCCTCAAGAGGCAGGTGGACAAACAAAAACCCACAAATTCTGACAAACTCCAAGCATTGATTATTCAAGGATGGGCTGCCATCAGTCAGGATGTGGCCCAGAAGTTAATTGGCCGCATGCCAGGGTGGATTGCAGAGGTCTTGAAAAAGAAGGGTCAACACTGCAAATATTAACTTTTTGCATGAACTTCATGTAATTGTCAATAAAAGCCTTCGACACTTATGAAATGCTTGTAATTATACTTCAGTATCCATAGTAACATCTGACAAAAATATCTAAAGACACTGAAGCAGCAAACTTTGTGGAAATTAATATTTGTTTCATTCTCTAAACTTTTGGTCACGACTGTACAGTATATTTACTGTAATATACACAGTCAATATATAGGGAATAGGTGGGCGTTTGGGACACACTTTATGTTGATATGTTTCTACCATATTACAGGTCATTTATAATAGAGACTGATGTTTCTACCATATTACCAGGTCATTTATAATAGAGACTGATGTTTCTACCATATTACAGGTCATTTATAATAGAGACTGATGTTTCTACCATATTACAGGTCATTTATAATAGAGACTGATGTTTCTACCATATTACCAGGTCATTTATAATAGAGACTGATGTTTCTACCATATTACAGGTCATTTATAATAGAGACTGATGTTTCTACCATATTACCAGGTCATTTATAATAGAGACTGATGTTTCTACCATATTACAGGTCATTTATAATAGAGACTGATGTTTCTACCATATTACCAGGTCATTTATAATAGAGACTGATGTTTCTACCATATTACAGGTCATTTATAATAGAGACTGATGTTTCTACCATATTACAGTTCATTTATAATAGAGACTGATGTTTCTACCATATTACCAGGTCATTTATAATAGAGACTGATGTTTCTACCATATTACAGGTCATTTATAATAGAGACTGATGTTTCTGCCATATTACCAGGTCATTTATAATAGAGACTGATGTTTCTACCATATTACAGGTCATTTATAATAGAGACTGATGTTTCTACCATATTACCAGGTCATTTATAATAGAGACTGATGTTTCTACCATATTACCAGGTCATTTATAATAGAGACTGATGTTTCTACCATATTACCAGGTCATTTATAATAGAGACTGATGTTTCTACCATAATACCAGGTCATTTATAATAGAGACTGATGTTTCTACCATATTACCAGGTCATTTATAATAGAAACTGATGTTTCTACCATATTACAGGTCATTTATAATAGAGACTGATGTTTCTACCATATTACCAGGTCATTTATAATAGAGACTGGTGTTTCTACCATCCATAATACCAGGTCATTTATAATAGAGACTGGTGTTTCTACCATATTACCAGGTCATTTATAATAGAGACTGGTGTTTCTACCATCCATAATACCAGGTCATTTATAATAGAGACTGGTGTTTCTACCATATTACCAGGTCATTTATAATAGAGACTGATGTTTCTACCATCCATAATACCAGGTCATTTATAATAGAGACTGATGTTTCTACCATATTACCAGGTCATTTATAATAGAGACTGATGTTTCTACCATATTACCAGGTCATTTATAATAGAGACTGGTGTTTCTACCATCCATAATACCAGGTCATTTATAATAGAGACTGGTGTTTCTACCATATTACCAGGTCATTTATAATAGAGACTGGTGTTTCTACCATCCATAATACCAGGTCATTTATAATAGAGACTGGTGTTTCTACCATATTACCAGGTCATTTATAATAGAGACTGGTGTTTCTACCATCCATAATACCAGGTCATTTATAATAGAGACTGGTGTTTCTACCATATTACCAGGTCATTTATAATAGAGACTGGTGTTTCTACCATCCATAATACCAGGTCATTTATAATAGAGACTGGTGTTTCTACCATATTACCAGGTCATTTATAATAGAGACTGATGTTTCTACCATCCATAATACCAGGTCATTTATAATAGAGACTGATGTTTCTACCATATTACCAGGTCATTTATAATAGAGACTGATGTTTCTACCATATTACCAGGTCATTTATAATAGAGACTGGTGTTTCTACCATCCATAATACCAGGTCATTTATAATAGAGACTGGTGTTTCTACCATATTACCAGGTCATTTATAATAGAGACTGGTGTTTCTACCATCCATAATACCAGGTCATTTATATTAGAGACTGGTGTTTCTACCATATTACCAGGTCATTTATAATAGAGACTGATGTTTCTACCATATTACCAGGTCATTTATAATAGAGACTGGTGTTTCTACCATCCATAATACCAGGTCATTTATAATAGAGACTGGTGTTTCTACCATATTACCAGGTCATTTATAATAGAGACTGGTGTTTCTACCATATTACCAGGTCATTTATAATAGAGACTGGTGTTTCTACCATCCATAATACCAGGTCATTTATAATAGAGACTGGTGTTTCTACCATATTACCAGGTCATTTATAATAGAGACTGATATTTCTACCATATTACAGGTTATTTATAATAGAGACTGATGTTTCTACCATCCATAATACCAGGTCATTTATAATAGAGACTGATGTTTCTACCATATTACCAGGTCATTTATAATAGAGACTGGTGTTTCTACCATCCATAATACCAGGTCATTTATAATAGAGACTGATGTTTCTACCATCCATAATACCAGGTCATTTATAATAGAGACTGGTGTTTCTACCATAATACCAGGTAATTTATAATAGAGACTGATGTTTCTACCATATTACCAGGTCATTTATAATAGAGACTGATGTTTCTACCATATTACCAGGTCATTTATAATAGAGACTGATGTTTCTACCATAATACCAGGTCATTTATAATAGAGACTGATGTTTCTACCATATTACCAGGTCATTTATAATAGAGACTGGTGTTTCTACCACCCATAATACCAGGTCATTTATAATATAGACTGGTGTTTCTACCATATTACCAGGTCATTTATAATAGAGACTGATGTTTCTACCACCCATAATACCAGGTCATTTATAATAGAGACTGATGTTTCTACCATATTACCAGGTCATTTATAATAGAGACTGGTGTTTCTACCATCCATAATACCAGGTCATTTATAATATAGACTGGTGTTTGTACCATATTACCAGGTCATTTATAATAGAGACTGGTGTTTCTACCATCCATAATACCAGGTCATTTATAATAGAGACTGGTGTTTCTACCATATTACCAGGTCATTTATAATAGAGACTGATGTTTCTACCATATTACAGGTCATTTATAATAGAGACTGGTGTTTCTACCATATTACAGGTCATTTATAATAGAGACTGGTGTTTCTACCATATTACAGGTCATTTATAATAGAGACTGGTGTTTCTACCATATTGCAGGTCATTTATAATAGAGACTGATGTTTCTACCATATTACCAGGTCATTTATAATAGAGACTGATGTTTCTACCATATTACCAGGTCATTTATAATAGAGACTGATGTTTCTACCATATTACCAGGTCATTTATAATAGAGACTGATGTTTCTACCATATTACCAGGTCATTTATAATAGAGACTGATGTTTCTACCATATTACCAGGTCATTTATAATAGAGACTGATGTTTCTACCATATTACCAGGTCATTTATAATAGAGACTGATGTTTCTACCATCCATATTACCAGGCCATTTATAATAGAGACTGATGTTTTTACCATATTACCAGGTCATTTATAATAGAGACTGATATTTCTACCATATTACCAGGTCATTTATAATAGAGACTGATGTTTCTACCATATTACCAGGTCATTTATAATAGAGACTGATGTTTCTACCATATTACCAGGTCATTTATAATAGAGACTGATGTTTCTACCATATTACCAGGTCATTTATAATAGAGACTGATGTTTCTACCATATTGCCAGGTCATTGCCAGGCCCATTCCACAACTTGCAGGCTTGTTTTCAAATTGCTGTGCGTTTTTTTGCCAACCTATTTTGCTACCTGACAACTTTACGGGTTTCACTTTTTAATTACCGTTCATATATTTATTTTTTCCTCGACTTTTTCACTCCGGACGCTTTATCTGGACACGATTCGTCAGGACCTCCAACAGCCGAAGCTAAGTAGTAACATTAACATGATGCCTTCTAATTGCAGCCGCTGTGCTCGCCTTACGGCGAGGATAGCTGTACTGCAAGCCCAGCTTCAGACGCAATCGTTAGGCAAGGGTAATTTCAGTGTAGGAAAGGATGAAACAGCGTCTGTGCCACCAGTAAGTACAGATAGTAGTATAAATCCCCTGGCACAGTCCCCGCAGCCGGACAACTTTCTCACGGTTTCTGGAAGGAAATGCTGTAGGAACGCTCAACCGGTGTCGCTCATTCAGCAGACAGAAACTTTCAACCGGTTCTCCCCATTAAGCAGCGGGTCGGTGTCAGAGGCCGAGTCTTCTCTGGTCTCTACTCCTCCCGTTACGGGGTCTGAGACGCCGAAGCTTCCCACCATTAGCTCTGACAAATTGAAAACTCTAGTCATTGGCGACTCCATTACCCGCAGTATTAGACTTAAAGCGAATCATCCAGCGATCATACACTGTTTACCCGGGGCAGGGCTACCGACGTTAAGGCTAATCTGAAGATGGTGCTGGCTAAAGCTAAAACTGGCGAGTGTAGAGAGTATAGAGATATTGTTATCCACGTCGGCACCAACGATGTTAGGATGAAACAGTCAGAGATCACCAAGCGCAACATAGCTTCTGCGTGCATATCAGCTAGAAAGATGTGTCGGCATCGAGTAATTGTCTCTGGCCCCCTCCCAGTTAGGGGGAGTGATGAGCTCTACAGCAGAGTCTCACAACTCAATCGCTGGTTGAAAACTGTTTTCTGCCCCTCCCAAAAGATAGAATTTGTAGATAATTGGCCCTCTTTCTGGGACTCGCCCACAAACAGGACCAAGCCTGACCTGCTGAGGAGTGACGGACTCCATCCTAGCTGGAGGGGTGCTCTCATCTTATCTGCCAACATAGACAGGGCTCTAACTCCTCTAGCTCCACAATGAAATAGGGTGCAGGCCAGGCAGCAGGCTATTAGCCAGCCTGCCAGCATAGTGGAGTCTGCCACTAGCATAGTTAGTGTAGTCAGCTCAGCTATCACCATTGAGACCGTGTCTGTGCCTCGACCTGGGTTGGGCAAAACTAAACATGGCGGTGTTCGCCTTAGCAATCTCACTAGGATAAAGACCACCTCCATTCCTGTCATTACTGAAAGAGATCATGATACCTCACATCTCAAAATAGGGCTACTTAATGTTAGATCCCTTACTTCAAAGGCAATTATAGTCAATGAACTAATCACTGATCATAATCTTGATGTGATTGGCCTGACTGAAACATGGCTTAAGCCTGATGAATTTACTGTGTTAAATGAGGCCTCACCTCCTGGCTACACTAGTGACCATATCCCCGTGCATCCCGCAAAGGCGGAGGTGTTGCTAACATTTACGATAGCAAATTTCAATTTACAAAAAAAATGACGTTTTCGTCTTTTGAGCTTCTAGTCATGAAATCTATGCAGCCTACTCAATCACTTTTTATAGCTACTGTTTACAGGCCTCCTGGGCCATATACAGCGTTTCTCACTGAGTTCCCTGAATTCCTATCAGACCTTGTAGTCATTGCAGATAATATTCTAATCTTTGGTGACTTTAATATTCACATGGAAAAGTCCACAGACCCACTCCAAAAGGCTTTTGGAGCCATCATCGACTCAGTGGGTTTTGTCCAACATGTCTCTGGACCCACTCACTCTCACAGTCATACGCTGGACCTAGTTTTGTCCCATGGAATAAATGTTGTGGATCTTAATGTTTTTCCTCATAATCCTGGACTATCAGACCACCATTTTATTACGTTTGCAATTGCAACAAATAATCTGCTCAGACCCCAACCAAGGAACATTAAAAGTCGTGCTATAAATTCACAGACAACACAAAGATTCCTTGATGCCCTTCCAGACTCCCTCTGCCTACCCAAGGACGCCAGAGGACAAAAATCCGTTAACCACCTAACTGAGGATCTCAATTTAACCTTGCGCAATACCCTAGATGCAGTTGCACCCCTAAAAACTAAAAAAATGTCTCATAAGAAACTAGCTCCATGGTACACAGAAAATACCCGAGCTCTGAAGCAAGCTTCCAGAAAATTGGAACGGAAATGGCGCCACACCAAACTGGAAGTCTTCCGACTAGCTTGGAAGGATGGTACCGTGCAGTACCGAAGAGCCCTTACTGCTGCTCGATCGTCCTATTTTTCTAACTTAATTGAGGAAAATAAGAACAATCCGAAATTCCTTTTTGATACTGTGGCAAAGCTAACTAAAAAGCAGCATTCCCCAAGAGAGGATGACTTGCACTTTAGCAGTGATAAATTCATGAACTTCTTTGAGGAAAAGATTATGATTATTAGAAAGCAAATTACGGACTCCTCTTTAAACCTGCGTATTCCTCCAAACCTCAGTTGTCCTGAGTCTGCACAACTCTGCCAGGACCTAGGATCAAGAGAGACGCTCAAGTGTTTTAGTACTATATCTCTTGACACAATGATGAAAATAATCATGGCCTCTAAACCTTCAAGCTGTATACTGGACCCTATTCCAACTAAACTACTGAAAGAGCTGCTTCCTGTGCTTGGCCCTCCTATGTTGAACATAATAAACGGCTCTCTATCCACTGGATGTGTACCAAACTCACTAAAAGTGGCAGTAATAAAGCCTCTCTTGAAAAAGCCAAACCTTGACCCAGAAAATATAAAAAACTATCGGCCTATATCGAATCTTCCATTCCTCTCAAAGATTTTAGAGAAGGCTGTTGCGCAGCAACTCACTGCCTTCCTGAAGACAAACAATGTATACGAAATGCTTCAGTCTGGTTTTAGACCCCATCATAGCACTGAGACGGCACTTGTGAAGGTGGTAAATGACATTTTGATGGCATCGGACCGAGGCTCTGCATCTGTCCTCGTGCTCCTAGACCTTAGTGCTGCTTTTGATACCATCGATCACCACATTCTTTTGGAGAGATTGGAAACCCAAATTGGTCTACACGGACATGTTCTGGCCTGGTTTAGGTCTTATCTGTCGGAAAGATATCAGTTTGTCTCTGTGAATGGTTTGTCCTCTGACAAATCAACTGTACATTTCGGTGTTCCTCAAGGTTCTGTTTTAGGACCACTATTGTTTTCACTATATATTTTACCTCTTGGGGATGTTATTCGAAAACATAATGTAAACTTTCACTGCTATGCGGATGACACACAGCTGTACATTTCAATGAAACATGGTGAAGCACCAAAATTGCCCTCGCTAGAAGCATGTGTTTCAGACATAAGGAAGTGGATGGCTGCAAACTTTCTACTATTAAACTCGGACAAAACAGAGATGCTTGTTCTAGGTCCCAAGAAACAAAGAGATCTTCTGTTGAATCTGACAATTAATCTTAATGGTTGTACAGTCGTCTCAAATAAAACTGTGAAGGACCTCGGCGTTACTCTGGACCCTGATCTCTCTTTTGAAGAACATATCAAGACCATTTCGAGGACAGCTTTTTTCCATCTACGTAACATTGCAAAAATCAGAAACTTTCTGTCCAAAAATTATGCAGAAAAATTAATCCATGCTTTTGTCACTTCTAGGTTAGACTACTGCAATGCTCTATTTTCCGGCTACCCGGATAAAGCACTAAATAAACTTCAGTTAGTGCTAAATACGGCTGCTAGAATCCTGACTAGAACCAAAAAATGTGATCATATTACTCCAGTGCTAGCCTCTCTACACTGGCTTCCTGTCAAAGCAAGGGCTGATTTCAAGGTTTTACTGCTAACCTACAAAGCATTACATGGGCTTGCTCCTACCTACCTCTCTGATTTGGTCCTGCCGTACATACCTATACGTACGCTACGGTCACAAGACGCAGGCCTCCTAATTGTCCCTAGAATTTCTAAGCAAACAGCTGGAGGCAGGGCTTTCTCCTATAGAGCTCCATTTTTATGGAACGGTCTGCCTACCCATGTCAGAGACGCAAACTCGGTCTCAACCTTTAAGTCTTTACTGAAGACTCATCTCTTCAGTGGGTCATATGATTGAGTGTAGTCTGGCCCAGGAGTGGGAAGGTGAACGGAAAGGCTCTGGAGCAACGAACCGCCCTTGCTGTCTCTGCCTGGCCGGTTCCCCTTTTTCCACTGGGATTCTCTGCCTCTAACCCTGTTACGGGGCTGAGTCACTGGCTTGCTGGGGCTCTCTCGTGCCGTCCCTGGGGGATGCGTCACCTGGGTGGGTTGATTCACTGTTGTGGTCGGCCTGTCTGGGTTCCCCCCACCCCTTGGGTTGTACCGTGTCGGAGATCTTTGTGGGCTATACTCGGCCTTGTCTCAGGATGGTAAGTTGGTGGTTGAAGATTTCCCTCTAGTGGTGTGGGGGCTGTGCTTTGGCAAAGTGGGTGGGGTTATATCCTTCCTGTTTGGCCCTGTCCGGGGTGTCCTCGGATGGGGCCACAGTGTCTCCTGACCCCTCCTGTCTCAGCCTCCAGTATTTATGCTGCAGTAGTTTATGTGTCGGGGGGGCTAGGGTCAGTTTGTTTATCTGGAGTACTTCTCCTGTCCTATTCGGTGTCCTGTGTAAATCTAAGTGTGCGTTCTCTAATTCTCTCCTTCTCTCTTTCTTTCTCTCTCTCGGAGGACCTGAGCCCTAGAACCATGCCCCAGGACTACCTGACATGATGACTCCTTGCTGTCCCCAGTCCACCTGGCCATGCTGCTGCTCCAGTTTCAACTGGCCTGGGCCCTAGGACCATGTCCCAGGACTACCTGACATGAGGACTCCTTGCTGTCCCCAGTCCACCTGGCCATGCTCCTGCTCCAGTTTCAACTGTTCTGCCTTACTATTATTCAACCATGCTGGTCATTTATGAACATTTGAACATCTTGGCCACGTTCTGTTATAATCTCCACCTGGCACAGCCAGAAGAGGACTGGCCACCCCACATATGCTCTCTCTAATTCTCTCTTTCTTTCTCTCTCTCGGAGGACCTGAGCCCTAGGACCGTGCCCCAGGACTACCTGACATGATGGCTCCTTGCTGTCCCCAGTCCATCTGACTGTGCTGCTGCTCCAGTTTCAACTGTTCTGCCTTATTATTATTTGACCATGCTGGTCATTTATGAACATTTGAACATCTTGGTCATGTTCTGTTATAATCTCTACCCGGCACAGCCAGAAGAGGACTGGCCACCCCACATAGCCCGGTTCCTCTCTAGGTTTCTTCCTAGGTTTTGGCCTTTCTAGGGAGTTTTTCCTAGCCACCGTGCTTTTACACCTGCATTGTTTGCTGTTTGGGGTTTTAGGCTGGGTTTCTGTACAGCACTTTGAGATATCAGCTGATGTATGAAGGGCTATATAAATAAATTTGATTTGATTTGATTTGATTTATAATAGAGACTGATGTTTCTACCATATTACCAGGTCATTTATAATAGAGACTGATGTTTCTACCATATTACAGGTCATTTATAATAGAGACTGATGTTTCTACCATATTGCCAGGTCATTTATAATAGAGACTGATGTTTCTACCATATTACAGGTTATTTATAATAGAGACTGATGTTTCTACCATCCATAATACCAGGTCATTTATAATAGAGACTGATGTTTCTACCATCCATATTACCAGGTCATTTATAATAGAGACTGATGTTTCTACCATATTACAGCTCATTTATAATAGAGACTGATGTTTCTACCATATTACCAGGTCATTTATAATAGAGACTGATGTTTCTACCATATTACCAGGTCATTTATAATAGAGACTGATGTTTCTACCATATTGCCATGTCATTTATAATAGAGACTGATGTTTCTACCATATTACCAGGTCATTTATAATAGAGACTGATGTTTCTACCATATTACCAGGTCATTTATAATAGAGACTGATGTTTCTACCATATTACCAGGTCATTTATAATAGAGACTGATGTTTCTACCATCCATATTACCAGGCCATTTATAATAGAGACTGATGTTTTTACCATATTACCAGGTCATTTATAATAGAGACTGATATTTCTACCATATTACCAGGTCATTTATAATAGAGACTGATGTTTCTACCATATTACCAGGTCATTTATAATAGAGACTGATGTTTCTACCATATTACCAGGTCATTTATAATAGAGACTGATGTTTCTACCATATTACCAGGTCATTTATAATAGAGACTGATGTTTCTACCATATTGCCAGGTCATTTATAATAGAGACTGATGTTTCTACCATATTACCAGGTCATTTATAATAGAGACTGATGTTTCTACCATATTACAGGTCATTTATAATAGAGACTGATGTTTCTACCATATTACCAGGTCATTTATAATAGAGACTGATGTTTCTACCATATTACAGGTCATTTATAATAGAGACTGATGTTTCTACCATATTACAGGTTATTTATAATAGAGACTGATGTTTCTACCATCCATAATACCAGGTCATTTATAATAGAGACTGATGTTTCTACCATCCATATTACCAGGTCATTTATAATAGAGACTGATGTTTCTACCATATTACAGCTCATTTATAATAGAGACTGATGTTTCTACCATATTACCAGGTCATTTATAATAGAGACTGATGTTTCTACCATATTACCAGGTCATTTATAATAGAGACTGATGTTTCTACCATATTACCAGGTCATTTATAATAGAGACTGATGTTTCTACCATATTACAGGTCATTTATAATAGAGACTGATGTTTCTACCATATTGCCAGGTCATTTATAATAGAGACTGATGTTTCTACCATATTACAGGTTATTTATAATAGAAACTGATGTTTCTACCATCCATAATACCAGGTCATTTATAATAGAGACTGATGTTTCTACCATCCATATTACCAGGTCATTTATAATAGAGACTGATGTTTCTACCATATTACAGCTCATTTATAATAGAGACTGATGTTTCTACCATATTACCAGGTCATTTATAATAGAGACTGATGTTTCTACCATATTACCAGGTCATTTATAATCGAGACTGATGTTTCTACCATATTGCCAGGTCATTTATAATAGAGACTGATGTTTCTACCATATTACCAGGTCATTTATAATAGAGACTGATGTTTCTACCATATTACAGGTCATTTATAATAGAGACTGATGTTTCTACCATATTGCCAGGTCATTTATAATAGAGACTGATGTTTCTACCATCCATAATACCAGGTCATTTATAATAGAGACTGATGTTTCTACCATCCATATTACCAGGTCATTTATAATAGAGACTGATGTTTCTACCATATTACAGCTCATTTATAATAGAGACTGATGTTTCTACCATATTACCAGGTCATTTATAATAGAGACTGGTGTTTCTACCATCCATAATACCAGGTCATTTATATTAGAGACTGGTGTTTCTACCATATTACCAGGTCATTTATAATAGAGACTGATGTTTCTACCATATTACCAGGTCATTTATAATAGAGACTGGTGTTTCTACCATCCATAATACCAGGTCATTTATAATAGAGACTGGTGTTTCTACCATATTACCAGGTCATTTATAATAGAGACTGGTGTTTCTACCATATTACCAGGTCATTTATAATAGAGACTGGTGTTTCTACCATCCATAATACCAGGTCATTTATAATAGAGACTGATGTTTCTACCATCCATAATACCAGGTCATTTATAATAGAGACTGGTGTTTCTACCATAATACCAGGTAATTTATAATAGAGACTGATGTTTCTACCATATTACCAGGTCATTTATAATAGAGACTGATGTTTCTACCATATTACCAGGTCATTTATAATAGAGACTGATGTTTCTACCATAATACCAGGTCATTTATAATAGAGACTGATGTTTCTACCATATTACCAGGTCATTTATAATAGAGACTGGTGTTTTACCACCCATAATACCAGGTCATTTATAATATAGACTGGTGTTTCTACCATATTACCAGGTCATTTATAATAGAGACTGATGTTTCTACCACCCATAATACCAGGTCATTTATAATAGAGACTGATGTTTCTACCATATTACCAGGTCATTTATAATAGAGACTGGTGTTTCTACCATCCATAATACCAGGTCATTTATAATATAGACTGGTGTTTGTACCATATTACCAGGTCATTTATAATAGAGACTGGTGTTTCTACCATCCATAATACCAGGTCATTTATAATAGAGACTGGTGTTTCTACCATATTACCAGGTCATTTATAATAGAGACTGATGTTTCTACCATATTACAGGTCATTTATAATAGAGACTGGTGTTTCTACCATATTACAGGTCATTTATAATAGAGACTGGTGTTTCTACCATATTACAGGTCATTTATAATAGAGACTGGTGTTTCTACCATATTGCAGGTCATTTATAATAGAGACTGATGTTTCTACCATATTACCAGGTCATTTATAATAGAGACTGATGTTTCTACCATATTACCAGGTCATTTATAATAGAGACTGATGTTTCTACCATATTACCAGGTCATTTATAATAGAGACTGATGTTTCTACCATATTACCAGGTCATTTATAATAGAGACTGATGTTTCTACCATATTACCAGGTCATTTATAATGGAGACTGATGTTTCTACCATATTACCAGGTCATTTATAATAGAGACTGATGTTTCTACCATCCATATTACCAGGCCATTTATAATAGAGACTGATGTTTTTACCATATTACCAGGTCATTTATAATAGAGACTGATATTTCTACCATATTACCAGGTCATTTATAATAGAGACTGATGTTTCTACCATATTACCAGGTCATTTATAATAGAGACTGATGTTTCTACCATATTACCAGGTCATTTATAATAGAGACTGATGTTTCTACCATATTACCAGGTCATTTATAATAGAGACTGATGTTTCTACCATATTGCCAGGTCATTTATAATAGAGACTGATGTTTCTACCATATTACCAGGTCATTTATAATAGAGACTGATGTTTCTACCATATTACAGGTCATTTATAATAGAGACTGATGTTTCTACCATATTGCCAGGTCATTTATAATAGAGACTGATGTTTCTACCATATTACAGGTTATTTATAATAGAGACTGATGTTTCTACCATCCATAATACCAGGTCATTTATAATAGAGACTGATGTTTCTACCATCCATATTACCAGGTCATTTATAATAGAGACTGATGTTTCTACCATATTACAGCTCATTTATAATAGAGACTGATGTTTCTACCATATTACCAGGTCATTTATAATAGAGACTGATGTTTCTACCATATTACCAGGTCATTTATAATAGAGACTGATGTTTCTACCATATTGCCAGGTCATTTATAATAGAGACTGATGTTTCTACCATATTACCAGGTCATTTATAATAGAGACTGATGTTTCTACCATATTACAGGTTATTTATAATAGAGACTGATGTTTCTACCATCCATAATACCAGGTCATTTATAATAGAGACTGATGTTTCTACCATATTACCAGGTCATTTATAATAGAGACTGGTGTTTCTACCATCCATAATACCAGGTCATTTATAATAGAGACTGATGTTTCTACCATCCATAATACCAGGTCATTTATAATAGAGACTGGTGTTTCTACCATAATACCAGGTAATTTATAATAGAGACTGATGTTTCTACCATATTACCAGGTCATTTATAATAGAGACTGATGTTTCTACCATATTACCAGGTCATTTATAATAGAGACTGATGTTTCTACCATAATACCAGGTCATTTATAATAGAGACTGATGTTTCTACCATATTACCAGGTCATTTATAATAGAGACTGGTGTTTCTACCACCCATAATACCAGGTCATTTATAATATAGACTGGTGTTTCTACCATATTACCAGGTCATTTATAATAGAGACTGATGTTTCTACCACCCATAATACCAGGTCATTTATAATAGAGACTGATGTTTCTACCATATTACCAGGTCATTTATAATAGAGACTGGTGTTTCTACCATCCATAATACCAGGTCATTTATAATATAGACTGGTGTTTGTACCATATTACCAGGTCATTTATAATAGAGACTGGTGTTTCTACCATCCATAATACCAGGTCATTTATAATAGAGACTGGTGTTTCTACCATATTACCAGGTCATTTATAATAGAGACTGATGTTTCTACCATATTACAGGTCATTTATAATAGAGACTGGTGTTTCTACCATATTACAGGTCATTTATAATAGAGACTGGTGTTTCTACCATATTACAGGTCATTTATAATAGAGACTGGTGTTTCTACCATATTGCAGGTCATTTATAATAGAGACTGATGTTTCTACCATATTACCAGGTCATTTATAATAGAGACTGATGTTTCTACCATATTACCAGGTCATTTATAATAGAGACTGATGTTTCTACCATATTACCAGGTCATTTATAATAGAGACTGATGTTTCTACCATATTACCAGGTCATTTATAATAGAGACTGATGTTTCTACCATATTACCAGGTCATTTATAATGGAGACTGATGTTTCTACCATATTACCAGGTCATTTATAATAGAGACTGATGTTTCTACCATCCATATTACCAGGCCATTTATAATAGAGACTGATGTTTTTACCATATTACCAGGTCATTTATAATAGAGACTGATATTTCTACCATATTACCAGGTCATTTATAATAGAGACTGATGTTTCTACCATATTACCAGGTCATTTATAATAGAGACTGATGTTTCTACCATATTACCAGGTCATTTATAATAGAGACTGATGTTTCTACCATATTACCAGGTCATTTATAATAGAGACTGATGTTTCTACCATATTGCCAGGTCATTTATAATAGAGACTGATGTTTCTACCATATTACCAGGTCATTTATAATAGAGACTGATGTTTCTACCATATTACAGGTCATTTATAATAGAGACTGATGTTTCTACCATATTGCCAGGTCATTTATAATAGAGACTGATGTTTCTACCATATTACAGGTTATTTATAATAGAGACTGATGTTTCTACCATCCATAATACCAGGTCATTTATAATAGAGACTGATGTTTCTACCATCCATATTACCAGGTCATTTATAATAGAGACTGATGTTTCTACCATATTACAGCTCATTTATAATAGAGACTGATGTTTCTACCATATTACCAGGTCATTTATAATAGAGACTGATGTTTCTACCATATTACCAGGTCATTTATAATAGAGACTGATGTTTCTACCATATTGCCAGGTCATTTATAATAGAGACTGATGTTTCTACCATATTACCAGGTCATTTATAATAGAGACTGATGTTTCTACCATATTACCAGGTCATTTATAATAGAGACTGATGTTTCTACCATATTACCAGGTCATTTATAATAGAGACTGATGTTTCTACCATCCATATTACCAGGCCATTTATAATAGAGACTGATGTTTTTACCATATTACAGCTCATTTATAATAGAGACTGATGTTTCTACCATATTACCAGGTCATTTATAATAGAGACTGATGTTTCTACCATATTACCAGGTCATTTATAATAGAGACTGATGTTTCTACCATATTGCCAGGTCATTTATAATAGAGACTGATGTTTCTACCATATTACCAGGTCATTTATAATAGAGACTGATGTTTCTACCATATTACCAGGTCATTTATAATAGAGACTGATGTTTCTACCATATTACCAGGTCATTTATAATAGAGACTGATGTTTCTACCATCCATATTACCAGGCCATTTATAATAGAGACTGATGTTTTTACCATATTACCAGGTCATTTATAATAGAGACTGATATTTCTACCATATTACCAGGTCATTTATAATAGAGACTGATGTTTCTACCATATTACCAGGTCATTTATAATAGAGACTGATGTTTCTACCATATTACCAGGTCATTTATAATAGAGACTGATGTTTCTACCATATTACCAGGTCATTTATAATAGAGACTGATGTTTCTACCATATTGCCAGGTCATTTATAATAGAGACTGATGTTTCTACCATATTACCAGGTCATTTATAATAGAGACTGATGTTTCTACCATATTACAGGTCATTTATAATAGAGACTGATGTTTCTACCATATTGCCAGGTCATTTATAATAGAGACTGATGTTTCTACCATATTACAGGTTATTTATAATAGAGACTGATGTTTCTACCATAATACCAGGTCATTTATAATAGAGACTGATGTTTCTACCATATTACCAGGTCATTTATAATAGAGACTGGTGTTTCTACCACCCATAATACCAGGTCATTTATAATATAGACTGGTGTTTCTACCATATTACCAGGTCATTTATAATAGAGACTGATGTTTCTACCACCCATAATACCAGGTCATTTATAATAGAGACTGATGTTTCTACCATATTACCAGGTCATTTATAATAGAGACTGGTGTTTCTACCATCCATAATACCAGGTCATTTATAATATAGACTGGTGTTTGTACCATATTACCAGGTCATTTATAATAGAGACTGGTGTTTCTACCATCCATAATACCAGGTCATTTATAATAGAGACTGGTGTTTCTACCATATTACCAGGTCATTTATAATAGAGACTGATGTTTCTACCAATATTACAGGTCATTTATAATAGAGACTGGTGTTTCTACCATATTACAGGTCATTTATAATAGAGACTGGTGTTTCTACCATATTACAGGTCATAGAGACTGGTGTTTCTACCATATTGCAGGTCATTTATAATAGAGACTGATGTTTCTACCATATTACCAGGTCATTTATAATAGAGACTGATGTTTCTACCATATTACCAGGTCATTTATAATAGAGACTGATGTTTCTACCATATTACCAGGTCATTTATAATAGAGACTGATGTTTCTACCATATTACCAGGTCATTTATAATAGAGACTGATGTTTCTACCATATTACCAGGTCATTTATAATGGAGACTGATGTTTCTACCATATTACCAGGTCATTTATAATAGAGACTGATGTTTCTACCATCCATATTACCAGGCCATTTATAATAGAGACTGATGTTTTACCATATTACCAGGTCATTTATAATAGAGACTGATATTTCTACCATATTACCAGGTCATTTATAATAGAGACTGATGTTTCTACCATATTACCAGGTCATTTATAATAGAGACTGATGTTTCTACCATATTGCCAGGTCATTTATAATAGAGACTGATGTTTCTACCATATTACCAGGTCATTTATAATAGAGACTGATGTTTCTACCATATTACAGGTCATTTATAATAGAGACTGATGTTTCTACCATATTGCCAGGTCATTTATAATAGAGACTGATGTTTCTACCATACTGATGTTTTACAGGTTATTTATAATAGAGACTGATGTTTCTACCATCCATAATACCAGGTCATTTATAATAGAGACTGATGTTTCTACCATCCATATTACCAGGTCATTTATAATAGAGACTGATGTTTCTACCATATTACAGCTCATTTATAATAGAGACTGATGTTTCTACCATATTACCAGGTCATTTATAATAGAGACTGATGTTTCTACCATATTACCAGGTCATTTATAATAGAGACTGATGTTTCTACCATATTGCCAGGTCATTTATAATAGAGACTGATGTTTCTACCATATTACCAGGTCATTTATAATAGAGACTGATGTTTCTACCATATTACCAGGTCATTTATAATAGAGACTGATGTTTCTACCATATTACCAGGTCATTTATAATAGAGACTGATGTTTCTACCATCCATATTACCAGGCCATTTATAATAGAGACTGATGTTTTTACCATATTACCAGGTCATTTATAATAGAGACTGATATTTCTACCATATTACCAGGTCATTTATAATAGAGACTGATGTTTCTACCATATTACCAGGTCATTTATAATAGAGACTGATGTTTCTACCATATTACCAGGTCATTTATAATAGAGACTGATGTTTCTACCATATTACAGGTCATTTATAATAGAGACTGATGTTTCTACCATATTGCCAGGTCATTTATAATAGAGACTGATGTTTCTACCATATTACAGGTCATTTATAATAGAGACTGATGTTTCTACCATCCATATTACCAGGTCATTTATAATAGAGACTGATGTTTCTACCATCCATATTACCAGGTCATTTATAATAGAGACTGATGTTTCTACCATATTACCAGGTCATTTATAATAGAGACTGATGTTTCTACCATATTACCAG
Source organism: Oncorhynchus gorbuscha (assembly GCF_021184085.1). Taxonomy (NCBI): domain Eukaryota; kingdom Metazoa; phylum Chordata; class Actinopteri; order Salmoniformes; family Salmonidae; genus Oncorhynchus; species Oncorhynchus gorbuscha. The sequence continues at coordinate 49,717,251 of NC_060197.1, forward strand.
GTCATTTATAATAGAGACTGATGTTTCTACCATATTACCAGGTCATTTATAATAGAGACTGATGTTTCTACCATATTACCAGGTCATTTATAATAGAGACTGATGTTTTTCATATTACAGGTCATTTATAATAGAGATATTACCAGGTCATTTATAATAGAGACTGATGTTTCTACCATATTACCAGGTCATTTATAATAGAGACTGATGTTTCTACCATATTACCAGGTCATTTATAATAGAGACTGATGTTTCTACCATATTACCAGGTCATTTATAATAGAGACTGATGTTTCTACCATATTACCAGGTCATTTATAATAGAGACTGATGTTTCTACCATATTACCAGGTCATTTATAATAGAGACTGATGTTTCTACCATATTACCAGGTCATGTATAATAGAGACTGATGTTTCTACCATATTACCAGGTCATTTATAATAGAGACTGATGTTTCTACCATCCATAATACCAGGTCATTTATAATAGAGACTGATGTTTCTACCATCCATATTACCAGGTCATTTATAATAGAGACTGATGTTTCTACCATATTACAGGTCATTTATAATAGAGACTGATGTTTCTACCATATTACCAGGTCATTTATAATAGAGACTGATGTTTCTACCATATTACCAGGTCATTTATAATAGAGACTGATGTTTCTACCATATTACCAGGTCATTTATAATAGAGACTGATGTTTCTACCATATTACCAGGTCATTTATAATAGAGACTGATGTTTCTACCATATTACAGGTCATTTATAATAGAGACTGATGTTTCTACCATATTACCAGGTCATTTATAATAGAGACTGATGTTTCTACCATATTACAGGTCATTTATAATAGAGACTGATGTTTCTACCATATTACCAGGTCATTTATAATAGAGACTGATGTTTCTATCCATATTACCAGGTCATTTATAATAGAGACTGATGTTTCTACCATATTACAGGTCATTTATAATAGAGACTGATGTCATTTTTAGAGAGATGTTTCTACCATAATACCAGGTCATTTATAATAGAGACTGATGTTTCTACCATATTACCAGGTCATTTATAATAGAGACTGATGTTTCTACCATATTACCAGGTCATTTATAATAGAGACTGATGTTTCTACCATATTGCCAGGTCATTTATAATAGAGACTGATGTTTCTACCATCCATTACCAGGTCATTTATAATAGAGACTGATGTTTCTACCATCCATATTACCAGGTCATTTATAATAGAGACTGATGTTTCTACCATATTACAGGTCATTTATAATAGAGACTGATGTTTCTACCATATTACCAGGTCATTTATAATAGAGACTGATGTTTTCTGCCAGGTCATTTATAATAGAGACTGATACCATATTACCAGGTCATTTATAATAGAGACTGATGTTTCTACCATATTACAGGTCATTTATAATAGAGACTGATGTTTCTACCATATTACCAGGTCATTTATAATAGAGACTGATGTTTCTACCATATTACAGGTCATTTATAATAGAGACTGATGTTTCTACCATATTACAGGTCATTTATAATAGAGACTGATGTTTCTACCATCCATATTACCAGGTCATTTATAATAGAGACTGATGTTTCTACCATATTACAGGTCATTTATAATAGAGACTGATGTTTCTACCATATTACCAGGTCATTTATAATAGAGACTGATGTTTCTACCATATTACCAGGTCATTTATAATAGAGACTGATGTTTCTACCATATTGCCAGGTCATTTATAATAGAGACTGATGTTTCTACCATATTACCAGGTCATTTATAATAGAGACTGATGTTTCTACCATATTACAGGTCATTTATAATAGAGACTGATGTTTCTACCATATTGCCAGGTCATTTATAATAGAGACTGATGTTTCTACCATATTACAGGTTATTTATAATAGAGACTGATGTTTCTACCATCCATAATACCAGGTCATTTATAATAGAGACTGATGTTTCTACCATATTACAGCTCATTTATAATAGAGACTGATGTTTCTACCATATTACCAGGTCATTTATAATAGAGACTGATGTTTCTACCATATTACCAGGTCATTTATAATAGAGACTGGTGTTTCTACCATCCATAATACCAGGTCATTTATAATAGAGACTGGTGTTTCTACCATATTACCAGGTCATTTATAATAGAGACTGATGTTTCTACCATCCATATTACCATATTACCAGGTCATTTATAATAGAGACTGATGTTTCTACCATATTACCAGGTCATTTATAATAGAGACTGGTGTTTCTACCATCCATAATACCAGGTCATTTATAATAGAGACTGGTGTTTCTACCATCCATAATACCAGGTCATTTATAATAGAGACTGGTGTTTCTACCATATTACCAGGTCATTTATAATAGAGACTGGTGTTTCTACCATCCATAATACCAGGTCATTTATAATAGAGACTGGTGTTTCTACCATATTACCAGGTCATTTATAATAGAGACTGGTGTTTCTACCATATTACCAGGTCATTTATAATAGAGACTGATGTTTCTACCATATTACCAGGTCATTTATAATAGAGACTGGTGTTTCTACCATATTACCAGGTCATTTATAATAGAGACTGATGTTTCTACCATATTACAGGTCATTTATAATAGAGACTGATGTTTCTACCATCCATAATACCAGGTCATTTATAATAGAGACTGATGTTTCTACCATATTTATATAGAGAGGTCATTTATAATAGAGACTGGTGTTTCTACCATCCATAATACCAGGTCATTTATAATAGAGACTGGTGTTTCTACCATAATACCAGGTCATTTATAATAGAGACTGATGTTTCTACCATATTACCAGGTCATTTATAATAGAGACTGATGTTTCTACCATATTACCAGGTCATTTATAATAGAGACTGATGTTTCTACCATAATACCAGGTCATTTATAATAGAGACTGATGTTTCTACCATATTACCAGGTCATTTATAATAGAGACTGATGTTTCTACCATATTACCAGGTCATTTATAATAGAGACTGATGTTTCTACCATATTACCAGGTCATTTATAATAGAGACTGATGTTTCTACCATCCATAATACCAGGTCATTTATAATAGAGACTGATGTTTCTACCATATTACCAGGTCATTTATAATAGAGACTGGTGTTTCTACCATCCATAATACCAGGTCATTTATAATAGAGACTGATGTTTCTACCATATTACCAGGTCATTTATAATAGAGACTGATGTTTCTACCATATTACCAGGTCATTTATAATAGAGACTGATGTTTCTACCATCCATAATACCAGGTCATTTATAATAGAGACTGGTGTTTCTACCATATTACCAGGTCATTTATAATAGAGACTGATGTTTCTACCATCCATAATACCAGGTCATTTATAATAGAGACTGATGTTTCTACCATATTACCAGGTCATTTATAATAGAGACTGATGTTTCTACCATATTACAGGTCATTTATAATAGAGACTGATGTTTCTACCATCCATAATACCAGGTCATTTATAATAGAGACTGATGTTTCTACCATATTACCAGGTCATTTATAATAGAGACTGGTGTTTCTACCATCCATAATACCAGGTCATTTATAATAGAGACTGATGTTTCTACCATCCATAATACCAGGTCATTTATAATAGAGACTGATGTTTCTACCATAATACCAGGTCATTTATAATAGAGACTGATGTTTCTACCATATTACCAGGTCATTTATAATAGAGACTGATGTTTCTACCATATTACCAGGTCATTTATAATAGAGACTGATGTTTCTACCATATTACCAGGTCATTTATAATAGAGACTGATGTTTCTACCATATTACCAGGTCATTTATAATAGAGACTGATGTTTCTACCATATTACCAGGTCATTTATAATAGAGACTGATGTTTCTACCATATTACCAGGTCATTTATAATAGAGACTGATGTTTCTACCATATTACCAGGTCATTTATAATAGAGACTGGTGTTTCTACCATATAATACCAGGTCATTTATAATAGAGACTGTGTTTCTACCATATTACCAGGTCATTTATAATAGAGACTGGATGTTTCTACCATATTACCAGGTCATTTATAATAGAGACTGATGTTTCTACCATATTACCAGGTCATTTATAATAGAGACTGGTGTTTCTACCATCCATTACCAGGTCATTTATAATAGAGACTGGTGTTTCTACCATATTACCAGGTCATTTATAATAGAGACTGATGTTTCTACCATATTACCAGGTCATTTATAATAGAGACTGGTGTTTCTACCATATTACCAGGTCATTTATAATAGAGACTGATGTTTCTACCATATTACCAGGTCATTTATAATAGAGACTGATGTTTCTACCATCCATAATACCAGGTCATTTATAATAGAGACTGATGTTTCTACCATATTACCAGGTCATTTATAATAGAGACTGGTGTTTCTACCATCCATAATACCAGGTCATTTATAATAGAGACTAATGTTTCTACCATCCATAATACCAGGTCATTTATAATAGAGACTGGTGTTTCTACCATAATACCAGGTCATTTATAATAGAGACTGATGTTTCTACCATATTACCAGGTCATTTATAATAGAGACTGATGTTTCTACCATATTACCAGGTCATTTATAATAGAGACTGGTGTTTCTACCATCCATAATACCAGGTCATTTATAATAGAGACTTGTGTTTCTACCATATTACCAGGTCATTTATAATAGAGACTGGTGTTTCTACCACCCATAATACCAGGTCATTTATAATAGAGACTGATGTTTCTACCATATTACCAGGTCATTTATAATAGAGACTGGTGTTTCTACCATCCATAATACCAGGTCATTTATAATAGAGACTGGTGTTTCTACCATATTACCAGGTCATTTATAATAGAGACTGGTGTTTCTACCATCCATAATACCAGGTCATTTATAATAGAGACTGGTGTTTCTACCATATTACCAGGTCATTTATAATAGAGACTGATGTTTCTACCATATTACCAGGTCATTTATAATAGAGACTGGTGTTTCTACCATCCATAATACCAGGTCATTTATAATAGAGACTGGTGTTTCTACCATATTACCAGGTCATTTATAATAGAGACTGGTGTTTCTACCATATTACCAGGTCATTTATAATAGAGACTGGTGTTTCTACCATAATACCAGGTCATTTATAATAGAGACTGATGTTTCTACCATATTACCAGGTCATTTATAATAGAGACTGATGTTTCTACCATATTACCAGGTCATTTATAATAGAGACTGATGTTTCTACCATATTACCAGGTCATTTATAATAGAGACTGATGTTTCTACCATATTACCAGGTCATTTATAATAGAGACTGATGTTTCTACCATATTACCAGGTCATTTATAATAGAGACTGGTGTTTCTACCACCCATAATACCAGGTCATTTATAATAGAGACTGATGTTTCTACCACCCATAATACCAGGTCATTTATAATAGAGACTGATGTTTCTACCATCCATTACCAGGTCATTTATAATAGAGACTGATGTTTCTACCATCCATAATACCAGGTCATTTATAATAGAGACTGGTGTTTCTACCATATTACCAGGTCATTTATAATAGAGACTGGTGTTTCTACCATCCATAATACCAGGTCATTTATAATAGAGACTGGTGTTTCTACCATATTACCAGGTCATTTATAATAGAGACTGATGTTTCTACCATATTACCAGGTCATTTATAATAGAGACTGGTGTTTCTACCATCCATAATACCAGGTCATTTATAATAGAGACTGGTGTTTCTACCATATTACCAGGTCATTTATAATAGAGACTGGTGTTTCTACCATCCATAATACCAGGTCATTTATAATAGAGACTGGTGTTTCTACCATATTACCAGGTCATTTATAATAGAGACTGATATTTCTACCATATTACAGGTTATTTATAATAGAGACTGATGTTTCTACCATCCATAATACCAGGTCATTTATAATAGAGACTGATGTTTCTACCATATTACCAGGTCATTTATAATAGAGACTGGTGTTTCTACCATCCATAATACCAGGTCATTTATAATAGAGACTAATGTTTCTACCATCCATAATACCAGGTCATTTATAATAGAGACTGGTCATTTATAATAGAGACTGATGTTTCTACCATAATACCAGGTCATTTATAATAGAGACTGATGTTTCTACCATATTACCAGGTCATTTATAATAGAGACTGATGTTTCTACCATATTACCAGGTCATTTATAATAGAGACTGATGTTTCTACCATATTACCAGGTCATTTATAATAGAGACTGATGTTTCTACCATATTACCAGGTCATTTATAATAGAGACTGGTGTTTCTACCATCCATAATACCAGGTCATTTATAATAGAGACTGATGTTTCTACCACCCATATTACCAGGTCATTTATAATAGAGACTGATGTTTCTACCATCCATAATACCAGGTCATTTATAATAGAGACTGATGTTTCTACCATCCATAATACCAGGTCATTTATAATAGAGACTGGTGTTTCTACCATATTACCAGGTCATTTATAATAGAGACTGGTGTTTCTACCATCCATAATACCAGGTCATTTATAATAGAGACTGGTGTTTCTACCATATTACCAGGTCATTTATAATAGAGACTGATGTTTCTACCATATTACCAGGTCATTTATAATAGAGACTGGTGTTTCTACCATCCATAATACCAGGTCATTTATAATAGAGACTGGTGTTTCTACCATATTACCAGGTCATTTATAATAGAGACTGGTGTTTCTACCATCCATAATACCAGGTCATTTATAATAGAGACTGGTGTTTCTACCATATTACCAGGTCATTTATAATAGAGACTGATATTTCTACCATATTACAGGTTATTTATAATAGAGACTGATGTTTCTACCATCCATAATACCAGGTCATTTATAATAGAGACTGATGTTTCTACCATATTACCAGGTCATTTATAATAGAGACTGGTGTTTCTACCATCCATAATACCAGGTCATTTATAATAGAGACTAATGTTTCTACCATCCATAATACCAGGTCATTTATAATAGAGACTGGTGTTTCTACCATAATACCAGGTCATTTATAATAGAGACTGATGTTTCTACCATATTACCAGGTCATTTATAATAGAGACTGATGTTTCTACCATATTACCAGGTCATTTATAATAGAGACTGATGTTTCTACCATATTACCAGGTCATTTATAATAGAGACTGGTGTTTCTACCATCCATAATACCAGGTCATTTATAATAGAGACTAATGTTTCTACCATCCATAATACCAGGTCATTTATAATAGAGACTGGTGTTTCTACCATAATACCAGGTCATTTATAATAGAGACTGATGTTTCTACCATATTACCAGGTCATTTATAATAGAGACTGATGTTTCTACCATATTACCAGGTCATTTATAATAGAGACTGATGTTTCTACCATAATACCAGGTCATTTATAATAGAGACTGATGTTTCTACCATATTACCAGGTCATTTATAATAGAGACTGATGTTTCTACCATATTACCAGGTCATTTATAATAGAGACTGATGTTTCTACCATATTACCAGGTCATTTATAATAGAGACTGGTGTTTCTACCACCCATAATACCAGGTCATTTATAATAGAGACTGATGTTTCTACCACCCATAATACCAGGTCATTTATAATAGAGACTGATGTTTCTACCATCCATAATACCAGGTCATTTATAATAGAGACTTATGTTTCTACCATCCATAATACCAGGTCATTTATAATAGAGACTGGTGTTTCTACCACCCATAATACCAGGTCATTTATAATAGAGACTTACCGTGTTGCTCCTCCTTAGACTTCAATCTGCAGCTGGTCCAGAGTCCAACACAAACATCATAGCTGGCTGAAGATATACCCAACTGTCTGGGTGTGTCTGTGTCTGTGTGCTGGCTGAAGATATACCCAACTGTCTGGGTGCACATGTGTATGTGTGTTTGCACCACCTGTGTGTACACACCACACACATTACACATACACACACACACACATAAACACACTTATTGTGTGTATGTGTGTGTGCTGTGTATTGCGTGTATGTGTGTGTGCTGTGTATCGCGTGTATGTCTGTGTGTGCATGTGTGTGTGCTGTCTATTGTGTGTATGTGTGTGTGCTGTGTGTGAAGACCCGTGGTCTCTCTATGAATGACAGACAGGAAGAGATATGTCTGACAGGAAAGCTGCCTGATAGTTGATTGGATATTCTCTTCATTTCACTGCAAAAAGACCCTACATTATATTTAAAAAATACACTTATGCTTTGACACACTTGTATCATTACACACACATTACACACTACACACATTACACACCACACACACTACACACATTACACACTACACACATTACACACTACACACCACACACACTACACACATTACACACTACACACACACTACACACATTACACACTACACACATTACACACCACACACATTACACACATTACACACTACACACATTACACACTACACACCACACACACTACACACATTACACACTACACACATTACACACCACACACACTACACACATTACACACTACACACATTACACACCACACACATTACACACCACACACACTACACACACTACACACATTACACACCACACACATTACACACCACACACATTACACACCACACACATTACACACCACACACCACACACATTACACACCACAAACACACACACCACAAACACACACCACACACATTACACACCACACACATTACACACCACACACATTACACACCACACACACTACACACCACACACATTACACACCACACACATTACACACTACACACATTAAACACCACACACATTACACACCACACACATTACACACCACACACATTACACACCACACACATTACACACCACACACATTACACACTACACACATTACACACCACACACATTACACACTACACACACACACACATTACACTCTACACACACTACACACACTACACACTACACACATTACACACCACTCACATTACACACCACACACATTACACACCACACACCACAAACACACACACCACAAACACACACACACATTACCCACCACACACATTACACACCACACACCACACACATTACACACCACACACACTACACACATTACACCTTAACACACATTACACACTACACACATTACACACCACACACATTACACACACTGTCCCTAACCATAACACACTGTACACACACTGTCCCCACACACACATTGTCCCTAACACACTGTCCCACACACACACACACATTCCCTAACCAAAACACACATTACACACACTGTCCCACACTACACACATTACACACTAACACACATTACACACAACACACTGTCCATTACACACCACACACACATTACACAACCATAACACACTTACACAACCACACACATTACACACCAACACACATACACACAACACACTGTCCCTAACACAACACACTGTCCCTAACACACTGTCCCACACACACACACACACACAACACTAACACACCACACACATTACACACACACACACTAAACACACACACTGTACACACCACACACACTGTCCCTAACACACTAACATAACACACACACACACACACCTAACATAACACACACACTAACACAACACACATAACACACACAACACACACACAACACAACACACTGTCCCACACACACACACACACACACAACACACACATTACACATTACACATCACACACATTTAATTCTGTGCACACACACTGTCCCCAACCTTAACACACTGTCCCCAACACACTGTCCCTAACAAACTGTCCCTAACACACTGTCCCTAACCATAACACACTGTCCCTAACACACTGTCCCTGACCACAACACACTGTCCCTAACACACTGTCCCCAACCTTAACACACTGCCCCCAACCCTAACACACTGCCCCCAACCCTAACACACTGGCCCCAACCTTAACACACTGTCCCCAACCCTAACACACTGGCCCCAACCACAACACACAACACACTGTCCCTAACCATAACACACTGTCCCTAACCACAACACACTGTCCCTAACCATAACAGACTGTCCCAAACCATAACACACTGTCCCCAACCACAACACACTGTCCCTAACACACTGTCCCTAACACACAACACACTGTCCCCAACCAAAACACACTGCCCCCAACCCTAACACACTGTCCCCAACCACAACACACTGTCCCTAACACACTGTCCCTAACACACAACACACTGTCCCCAACCATAACCCACTGTCCCCAACCACAACACAATGTCCCTAACCACAACACACTGTCCCTAACCACAACACACTGTCCCTAACCACAACACACTGTCCCTAACACACTGTCCCTAACCATAACACACTGTCCCTAACACACTGTCCCTAACCACAACACACTGTCTCTAACACACTGCCCCTAACCACAACACACTGTCCCTAACACACTGTCCCTAACCATAACACACTGTCCCTAACCACAACACACTGTCCCTAAAAATAACACTGTCCCCAACACACTGTCCCCAACCATAACACACTGTCCCTAACCATAACACACTGTCCCCAACCCTAACACACTGTCCCTAACCATAACACACTGTCCCCAACCCTAACACACTGTCCCTAACCATAACACACTGTCCCTAACCATAACACACTGTCCCCAACCATAACACACTGTCCCCAACACACTGTCCCCAACCATAATACACTATCCCCAACCATAACACACTGTCCCTAACCAAAACACACTGTTCCTAACCATAACACACTGTCCCCAACCATAACACACTGTCCCTAATACACCGTCCCTAACCATAACACACTGTCCCAAACCAAAACACACTGTCCCTAACACACTGTCCCCAACCATAACACACTGTCCCCAACCATAACACACTGTCCCCAACACACTGTCCCCAACCATAACACACTGTCCCTAACCATAACACACTGTCCCTAACCATAACACACTGTCCCTAACACACTGTCCCCAACCATAACACACTGTCCCTAACCATAACACACTGTCCCTAACCATAACACGCTGTCCCTAACACACTGTCCCCAACCATAACACACTGTCCCTAACCATAACACACTGTCCCTAACCATAACACACTGTCCCTAACCATAACACACTGTCCCTAACCATAACACACTGTCCCTAACCATAACACACTGTCCCTAACCATAACACACTGTCCCTAACCATAACACACTGTCCCTAACCATAACACACTGTCCCTAACCACAACACACTGTCCCTAACCACAACACACTGTCCCTAACCATAACACACTGTCCCTAACCATAACACACTGTCCCTAACCATAACACACTGTCCCTAACCATAACACACTGTCCCTAACCATAACACACTGTCCCTAACCATAACACACTGTACCCAACCATAACACACTGTCCCTAACCACAACACACTGTCCCTAACACACTGTCCCTAACCATAACACACTGTCCCTAACATAACACACTGTCCCTAACACACTGTCCCCAAACACAACACACTGTCCATAACACACTGTCCCTAACACACTGTCCCCAACCATAACACACTGTCCCCAACCATAACACACTGTCCCTAACCATAACACACTGTCCCTAACATAACACACTGTCCCCAACCATAACACACTGTCCCCAACCATAACACACTGTCCCTAACACACTGTCCCTAACATAACACACTGTCCATAACACAATGTCCCTAACACACTGTCCCCAACCATAACACACTGTCCCTAATATAACTCACTGTCCCCAACCACAACACACTGTCCCTAACATAACACACTGTCCCCAACCACAACACACTGTCCTTAACCATAACACACTGTCCCTAACCATAACACACTGTCCCTAACCATAACACACTGTCCCTAACCATAACACACTGTCCCTAACCATAACACATTGTCCCTAACCATAACACAATGTCCCTAACACACTGTCCATAACACACTGTCCCTAACCACAACACACTGTCCCTAACCATAACACAATGTTCCTAACCAAAACACACTGTCCCTAACACACTGTCCCTAACCACAACACACTGTCCCTAACCACAACACACTGTCCCTAACCATAACACACTGTCCCTAACCATAACACATTGTCCCTAACCACAACACACTGTCCCTAACCATAACACACTGTCCCTAACCATAACACACTGTCCCTAACCACAACACACTGTCCCTAACCACAACACACTGTCCCTAACCATAACACAATGTCCCTAACCATAACACACTGTCCCTAACCATAACACATTGTCCCTAACCATAACACACGGTCCCTAACTGTCCCTAACCCTAACATGACTGCCCTCGACCAGCACAAAAACATCCTGTGGCGTTCTGCATTAGCATCGAATAGCCCCCGTGATATGCAACTTTTCAGGGAGGTCTGGAACCAACATACTCAGGCAGTTAGGAAAGCAAAGGCTACCTTTTTCAAACAGAAATGTGATCACCGACCATTTTGAATCTGAATCTCTGAGGGGCCTCACTAGTCTGAATCACTGGGGGCCTCCCTAGTCTGAATGTCGTTGTTAATCTTTGCCATTTTCTCTTTTAAAAGAGTAGAAACATCCACCATCAGTTGTATTTCAGCCATCACCTCCACCTCCTCCAATCCCCTCCACTTCCTCTCTGCCTCCTCTCCCATGCCCTCTGCCTCCTCTCCTCTCCCATGCCCTCTGCCTCCTCTCCTCTCCCATCCCCTCTGCTTCTTCACCCATCCCCTCCACCTCCTCTCCCATCCCCTCCACCTCCTCTCCCATCCCCTCTGCTTCCTCTCCCATCCCCTCCGCCTCCTCTCCCATCCCCTCCGCTTCTGCTCCCATCCCCTCCTTCTCCTCTCCAATCCCCTCTGCCTCCTCTCCTCTCCCATCCCCTCCGCCTCCTCTCCAATCCCCTCTGCCTCCTCTCCTCTCCCATCCCCTCCGCTTCTTCTCCCATCCCATCCGCTTCTTCTCCCATTCCATCCCCTCCGCCTCCTCTCCCATCCCCTCCCCTCCTCTCCCATCCCCTCCCCTCCTCTCCCATCCCCTCCGCTTCTTCTCCCATCCCCTCCACCTCCTCTCCCATCCCCTCTGCTTCTTCTCCCATCCCTTCAGTCTCCTCTCCCATCCCCTCCGCTTCTTCTCCCATCCCCCCTCCCCCATTCTCTCCCCTCCTCTTCCATCCCCTCCGCCTCCTCTCCCATCCCCTCTGCCTCCTCTCCTCTCCCATCCCCTCCTCTCCTCTCCCATTCCCTCCGCTTCTTCTCCCACCCCCCCTCCCCTCCCCTCCTCTTCCATCCCCTCCGCCTCCTCTCCCATCCCCTCTGCCTCCTCTCCTCTCCCATCCCCTCCGCCTCCTCTCCCATCCCCTCCCTCTCCTCTCCCATTCCCTCCGCTTCTTCTCCCATCCCCTCCTCTCCTCTCCCATCCCCTCCGCTTCTTCTCCCATCCCCTCCTCTCCTCTCCCATTCCCTCCGCTTCTTCTCCCATCCCCTCCGTCTCCTCTCCCATCCCCTCCGCCTCCTCTCCCATCCCCTCCGTCTCCTCTCCCATCCCCTCCTTCTCCCATCCCCTCCACCTCCCATCCCCTCCTCCGTCACCCCCTCAGCCTCCTCCGTCACCCCCTCAGCCTCCTCCGTCTCCTCTCCCATCCCCTCCGCCTCCTCTCCCATCCCCTCCGCCTCCTCTCCCATCCCCTCCACCTCCTCTCCCATCCCCTCCACCTCTTCTCCCATCCCCTCCGCCTCCTCTCCCATCCCCTCAGCCTCCTCCGTCACCCCCTCAGCCTCCTCCGTCTCCTCTCCCATCCCCTCCGCCTCCTCTCCCATCCCCTCCGCCTCCTCTCCCATCCCCTCCGCCTCCTTCTCCCATCCCCTCTGCCTCCTCCCATCCCCTCTGCCTCCTTCTCCCATCCCCTCCGTCTCCTCTCCCATCCCCTCCTCTCCCATTCCCTCCGCCTCCTCTCCCATCCCCTCCGCCTCCTCTCCCATCCCCTCTGCTTCTTCTCCCATCCCCTCCTCTCCCATCCCCTCCGCCTCCTCTCCCATCCCCTCCGCCTCTTCTCCCATCCCCTCCGCCTCCTCTCCCATCCCCTCCGCATCCTCTCCGCCTCCTCTCCCATCCCCTCCGCCTCTTCTCCCATCCCCTCCGTCTCCTCTCCCATCCCCTCCGCCTTTTCTCCCATACCAAGAAATACATACTTTTTTAAAGAATATACCTTTATTATTATTCCCCACAAACCCTTCCGCCGATGCCCCCAATTGGAGTAAACTAAAACACTTCTGCTTCTACCTTCAATCCGTACATCTTATACACAGTCTACAGACACAGTCTACTTTACAATAGTTCTCTCTTGTTTGTTCTTAGTCCTCTATTTCTGTCCATCCAGTTTGATGATTTCGATTTGTAACTATGCTATTTCACAAAAGCTCCGAACCTATATACATTCTACAGATCGCTTATGCCCTACATTGTTTATCTTGTTATTAGTCCCACACTTCAGCTCCACTCAACCCCTCCCATCCGTCTCTCAACATTTCTACTTGCCATATATTTTTAAACTGTGCTGTGATGCTTCACTAAATAATTGAACCTTCCTATTCTCATAGCTTCTACAGATTGTAAATTAAAAATAAACATTTTCGCTAAAAAAATGATTATATTATTGATTGATTGACTATGGCTTTTCAAATCACCCAGTATCTGTAGTGTTAGTTCTAGGCAAATGTTGCAATTCTTCAGCCATTCCTGGACCTGTCTGCCTCCTCACAGCAGAATCTGCAGAGCTGGGAAGACTGTATCCCCCATATATATATATAACATTCTATTAGTTGCAAGTATTTTGTATAGTAATTTATATTGAAAAATTTGAAGTTTTGAATCCGACGTTGTTTTGCGTATCAATTCATTATCCATGTGCCATGGAATGGGTACATCGAAAAGCTCTTCCCAACTATTTTGCAATTTATCAGTGTTTGTAGGTCACGCGTTCACAATCAATTCTTTAACTGCCATTATTCATCTTGACCAACATTCTGAAACCTATTTTGACACAGCAGCTTTTCTGCATAATATCCACGATTTGTTTGACCCTTTACACAGACTGAAAGTTAGCGGAGTTGGATGATTCGCTTCATGGGAGTTGCCTCATTCCCCCAAAAGGGGACACAGCCTTTACAACACTATTTATAAACAACGCCAGTCTGGTGTAAAGCCTCTTTCCCTGTCTGCTCTTGAATGGCAAATCCAGGCATAGTAATTCATATACCATTTGTTGTGTTCACGAAGAAACAAAACTGTGGGAGCAACAATTCCATCTGGGGCTTCCATGCCCGGCCCTGTTGGCTAAGTTCAATGCCCGGCTTCACCCCGCTGTAGAGCCGTCCCTGTTGACTAAATTCAACGACCTCTTCACTGCCCCGTAGAGCTGGCCCTGTTGGCTAAATTCAATGACCTCTTCACTGCCCCGTAGAGCTGGCCCTGTTGGCTAAATTCAATGACCTCTTCACTGCCCCGTAGAGCTGGCCCTGTTGGCTAAATTCAATGACCTCTTCACTGCCCCGTAGAGCCGGGGCAGAGTTTAGCACGTTAATGTATTATCAAAATGCAATAAGCATTCCCACAGGTCACGGGTATTCAGCATTTTTTAAGCAAGATTAGGGTCAATGTAATAATGAAGTAGTCAGACAGGATACTAAAAACACATTTATTTCTGTAGGGTTAGGGAACATTAACACCATCACACACACAGAGAGTTGGTCCCACTGGCCTGTTGTGGCAACTCAGGGACAAGACGACGCTCATGTCTCCATAGTATCACACTAGTTTCCATAGCAATGCACTACTCCATCTCCGCAGTGAAACACTCTCAGAAATGCAAGAGAGACAGCGAGACAGAAATGCAGCGAGAGAAATACAGCGAGAGGAAGCGAGAGAGAAACACAGCGAGAGAGAGAATGCAGGGGGAGAGAGAAATGCAGCGAGAGAGAGAGAAATGCAGGGAGAGAGAGAAATGCAGGGAGAGAGAGAGAAATGCAGGGAGAGAGAGAGAAATGCAGGGAGAGAGAGAGAAATGCAGGGAGAGAGAGAGAAATGCAGGGAGAGAGAGAGAAATGCAGGGAGAGAGAGAAATGCAGCGAGAGAGAGAAATGCAGCGTGCAGCGAGAGAGAGAAATGCAGGGAGAGAGAGAAATGCAGGGAGAGAGAGAAATGCAGGGAGAGAGAGAAATGCAGGGAGAGAGAGAGAAATGCAGGGAGAGAGAGAAATGCAGCGAGAGAGAGAAATGCAGGGAGAGAGAGAAATGCAGGGAGAGAGAGAGAAATGCAGGGAGAGAGAGAAATGCAGGGAGAGAGAGAAATGCAGGGAGAGAGAGAGAAATGCAGGGAGAGAGAGAGAAATGCAGGGAGAGAGAGAGAAATGCAGGGAGAGAGAGAGAAATGCAGGGAGAGAGAGAGAAATGCAGGGAGAGAGAGAAATGCAGGGAGAGAGAGAGAAATGCAGGGAGAGAGAGAGAAATGCAGGGAGAGAGAGAGAAATGCAGGGAGAGAGAGAGAAATGCAGGAGAGAGAGAGAAATGCAGGGAGAGAGAGAAATGCATGGGAGAGAGAGAGAAATGCAGGGAGAGAGAGAGAAATGCAGGGAGAGAGAGAGAAATGCAGGGAGAGAGAGAAATGCAGGGAGAGAGAGAAATGCAGGGAGAGAGAGAGAAATGCAGCGAGAGAGAGAGAAATGCAGCGAGAGAGAGAAATGCAGCGAGAGGAAGCGAGAGACAGCGAGAGAAATGCAGGGAGAGAGAGAAATGCAGGGAGAGAGAGAAATGCAGGGAGAGAGAGAAATGCAGCGAGAGAGAGAGAGAGAGAGAAATGCAGAGAGAGAGAGAAATGCAGCGAGAGGAAGCGAGAGACAGCGAGAGAAATGCAGGGAGAGAGAGAAATGCAGGGAGAGAGAAATGCAGGGAGAGAGAGAAATGCAGGGAGAGAGAAATGCAGGGAGAGAGAGAAATGCAGAGAGAGAGAGAAATGCAGGAGAGAGAAATACAGGGAGAGAGCGAGAAATGCAGCAAGAGAAACAGGTAGCAAAAGAGAGAGACAGGATTCATACAGAGAGTGGCAAGTCAAATTCAAGGACTTAAGTACTTTTTAAAGCACTAATATTTATTCTCAAGGACCATCAGTTTGTAATATTAACCATGTGTATGCGACCAATAAAATGGGATTATGCAATTGTTTCTAGTTGCCACCAGATGACAGTATATCGCCACAACCTTAATGGGAAAAATGACTATATTATTCATCACTAAAGTTATACCTTACAAGTTAAACTCAATACGTTGCTTTATTATGTACATGAATCGTCAGTACTGATGATGTCATTTGAGTATTAATGACTATTGTATTTTTATTGCACATTTGGGAATCTTAATATCTACGAAAAAGCATCTTGCTTCTGACTGGCAGCTTTAGTGTCGCTGCTCGGGTGAACAGCCAACAGAACGCCAGGAGCCTGGCTGCCGCTTGATAAAATTGAATGTCGCAGGACCCCGGTGAATGACGCGATTGGTAAAAATGCTCTGGAGGTCATTGCAGAGAAAAAGTCACAACGTAGAACTGGCGCCGGCGCCGGATGCAGAGTTGTCTTTGCCGCTTCATGTCGCTCTTCAGGGTCGAATCACCCATGTGAATGTTTCATGAGCTGAAATAAAAGATCCCAGAAATGTTCCATACCCACAACAGGTTAAATCTACACGCCTGGCCTTTTAGCTATCGGTGTGATGTTTGGCGGAACCTAATCCGTCAGTTTTGGACCTGCCTGGCTGAGTGGGTGGAATGAGCGACCTCGCCTGGCAACCAGAGCACGGAACGTGAGGAAATAAAACTGGGTAGAATTCAAGACCAATATTTTTTTCATAACCATATTTGATCATTTTCTGTTCTCCTTTAATCAAGTACTTTTCAAGTACCAACTTGAGAAAATTCAAGTATTTTAAGCACCTCAATCACCTTGTGAAGCCTGGAGAGAAAGAGCCAGAGAGAGATGCCAGAGAGAGAAAGAGAGATGCCGAGAGAGAAAGAGAGAGATGCCGAGAGAGAAAGAGAGAGATGCCGAGAGAGAAAGAGAGAGATGCCGAGAGAGAAAGAGAGAGATGCCGAGAGAGAAAGAGAGAGATGCCGAGAGAGAAAGAGAGAGATGCCGAGAGAGAAGCCGAGAGAGAAAGAGACGCCGAGAGAGAAAGAGAGACGCCAAGAGAGAGATGCCAAGAGAGAAAGAGGCCGAGAGAGAAAGAGAGAAAGAGGCCGAGAGAGAAAGAGAGATGCCAAGAGAGAAAGAGGCCGAGAGAGAAAGAGAGATGCCGAGAGAGAAAGAGATGCCAAGAGAGAAAGAGAGAAAGAGAGAGATGCCGAGAGAGAAAGAGAGAGATGCCGAGAGAGAAAGAGAGAGATGCCGAAAGAGAAGCCGAGAGAGAAAGAGACGCCGAGAGAGAAAGAGAGACGCCAAGAGAGAGATGCCAAGAGAGAAAGAGGCCGAGAGAGAAAGAGAGAAAGAGGCCGAGAGAGAAAGAGAGATGCCAAGAGAGAAAGAGGCCGAGAGAGAAAGAGAGAAAGAGGCCGAGAGAGAAAGAGAGATGCCGAGAGAGAAAGAGATGCCAAGAGAGAAAGAGATGCCGAGAGAGAAAGAGAGAAAGAGGCCGAGAGAGAAAGAGAGATGCCAAGAGAGAAAGAGAGATGCCGAGAGAGAAAGAGAGAAAGAGGCCGAGAGAGAAAGAGAGATGCCAAGAGAGAAAGAGATGCCGAGAGAGAGGAGATAGAATGTGACAGAGCGTCATGTTATCCTTTATGAGGAAACAGTATAACTTCAGGAGAAACGGTCAGGTGGTTTGCCTCTCTTCCTCCTCCGTCTCTCTTCACAGGGTGATCTTTGTGTTGCGGAAGCTGGAATTATCCCTAAAAAGAAAACAGAGATCAATAAAAAAAGTTTGAATTATCTATAGAGATAACACAGTACACAGTGAGTGGTCGTGTGTACACGATGGTGGGAGTGTGTGTGTGAATCGTACTTGAGGCTGTCGTTGTGTGTCCACGATGGTGTTAGGTGGGAGTGTGTGTGTGTGAATCGTACTTGAGGCTGTCGTTGTGTGTCCACGATGGTGTTAGGTGGGAGTGTGTGTGTGTGAATCGTACTTGAGGCTGTCGTTGTGTGTCCACGATGGTGTTAGGTGGGAGTGTGTGTGTGTGAATCGTACTTGAGGCTGTCGTTGTGTGTCCACGATGGTGTTAGGTGGGAGTGTGTGTGTGTGAATCGTACTTGAGGCTGTCGTTGTGTGTCCACGATGGTGTTAGGTGGGAGTGTGTGTGTGTGAATCGTACTTGAGGCTGTCGTTGTGTGTCCACGATGGTGTTAGGTGGGAGTGTGTGTGTGTGAATCGTACTTGAGGCTGTCGTTGTGTGTCCACGATGGTGTTAGGTGGGAGTGTGTGTGTGTGAATCGTACTTGAGGCTGTCGTTGTGTGTCCACGATGGTGTTAGGTGGGAGTGTGTGTGTGTGAATCGTACTTGAGGCTGTCGTTGTGTGTCCACGATGGTGTTAGGTGGGAGTGTGTGTGTGAATTGTACTTGAGGCTGTCGTTGTGTGTCTTGTACTCCATGATGGTGTTGGGAGGGAGGTTCAGAACGCGTCGAAGAGTGTCTCGGATTCTAGATGTCGTCACCTGATCGCTGGCCGTCTTATTCCATATAGACAAGATGTCCTCCTAGACAGACAGACAGACAGACAGACAGACAGACAGACAGACAGACAGACAGACAGACAGACAGACAGACAGACAGACAGACAGACAGACAGACAGACAGACAGACAGACAGACAGACAGACAGACAGACAGACAGACAGACAGACAGACAGACACGAGTGAGTGAGGCTGAATCTCAAACCAAACACTTTGAACACTCGATATGTTCAGTCAATCTTAAATAGTTGTGGAGTGGGCCTTTGGAAGCCTCTTCATCCACCGTCGCAGCAAGTTCATCCCAACAATTTCAGCACCTCACTTAGTCACAACTACTTTGCCCTCAAAAATAGTAAAATAAGTCAACAGAAAACAAGTTAACGAGGTCTTAGTCACGCAATTTGTCATCTAGCTAAGGAGTTTAGTGCTTGAATGAGCTGTGTTGGTGATTAATGTACACAAAAACTTGTCCATTACATTAGCTTGCTAGCTAGCTATAAGCCTGAACCAGCCTCGTCATATTCCCATTACATTAGCAATCCATCACTCTCCTTGGTCAAATAGCCCTTCCACAGCCAGGAGGTGTGTTAGGTCATTGTCCTGTTGAAAAACAAATGATATTCCCACTAAGCCCAAACCAGATGGGATGGCGTATCTCTGCAGAATGCTGTGGTAGCCATGCTGGTTAAAAGTGCCCTGAATTCTATATAAATCGCAGACAGTGTCACCAGCAATGCACCCCCATACCACCAAGCTTCACGGTGGGAACCACACATGCAGAGATCATCCGTTCATCTACTCTGCGTCTCACAAAGACACAGCGGTTGGAACCAAAAATCTCAAACTTGGACTCATCAGAACAAAAGGACAGATTTCCACCAGTCTAATGTCCATTGCTCGTGTTTCTTGACCCAAGCAAGTCTCTTCTTATTATTGGTGTCCTTTAGTAGTGGTTTCTTTACAGAAAGTCAACCATGAAGTCCTGATTCATGTAGTCTCCTCTGAACAGTTGATGTTGAGATGTGTCTGTTACTTGAACTCTGTGAAACATTTATTTGGACTGCAATTTCTGGGTCTCCCTGCAGCAGGGGGAACTCTGGGTCTCCCTGCAGCAGGGGGAACTCTGGGTCTCCCTGCAGCAGGGGGAACTCTGGGTCTCCCTGCAGCAGGGGGAACTCTGGGTCTCCCTGCAGCAGGGGGAACTCTGGGTCTCCCTGCAGCAGGGGGAACTCTGGGTCTCCCTGCAGCAGGGGGAACTTTGGGTCTTCCTTTCCTGAGAGCCAGTTTCATCATAGGGCTTGATGTTTTTTGTGGCTGCACTTGAAGAAACTTTCAAAGCTCTTGACATTTTCTGGATTGACTGACCTTCATGTCTTAAAGTAATGATGGACTGTCGTTTCTCTTTGCTTATTTGAGCTGTTCTTGCCATAATATGGACTTGGTCTTTTACCAAATAAGGCTACCTTGTCACAACACAACTGATTGGCTCAAACACATTAAGGAAATAAATTCCACAAAGTAACAAGGAAACCTGTTAATTGAAATGCATTCCAGGTGACTACCTCATGAAGCTGGTTGAGAGAATGCCAAGAGTGTGCAAAGCTGTCATCAAGGCAAAGGGTGTCTACTTTGAAGAATCTCAAATATATTTGGATTTGTTTAACACTTCTTTGGTTACTACATGGTTCCATATGTTAATTCATAGAGTTGATATCTTCACTATTATTCTACAATGTAGACAATAGTAAAAATAAAGAAAAACCCTGGAATGAGTACGTGTGTCCAAACTTTTGACTGGTACTGTCCCAAGTGCCCGTGTTTCATAGCGAGTCATGTTACAAGGCATGTCGCTGGAGATAATGCTCATGAATTAATTTAGAATGTTTTTATAATGACAAGTGGGATGTCAACTGGGCATCGTCTCAAAGTGTAGTGATCACTATCAGCAAGTGGCCAATCGATAAAGGGCTTAGGGCCCAAGAGATTCAGCCTGTGTGTGTGTGTGTGTGTGTGTGTGTGTGTGTGTGTGTGTGTGTGTGTGTGTGTGTGTGTGTGTGTGTGTGTGTGTGTGTGTGTGTGTGTGTGTGTGTGTGTGTGTGTGTGGGGTGTGTGTGTGTGTGTGTGTGTACCTGGAAGCGAATAGAGACCACCACCCCACAGATCTCCTCTCCCACCATGAACTGTTCTCCCAACATGGCCAGAATAATGTTCTCCCAGAACCTGCTGGCCAGACCTGTCAACAACAACAATATTAATAACATGGCCAGAATAATGTTCTCCTAGAACCTGCTGGCCAGACCTGTCAACAACAACAATATTAACAACATGGCCAGAATAATGTTCTCCCAGAACCTGCTGGCCAGACCTGTCAACAACAATATTAACAACATGGCCAGAATAATGTTCTCCCAGAACCTGCTGGCCAGACCTGTCAACAACAACAATATTAACAACATAGCCAGAATAATGTTCTCCCAGAACCTGCTGGCCAGACCTGTCAACAACAATATTAACAACATGGCCAGAATAATGTTCTCCCAGAACCTGCTGGCCAGACCTGTCAACAACAACAATATTAATAACATAGCCAGAATAATGTTCTCCCAGAACCTGCTGGCCAGACCTGTCAACAACAATATTAACAACATGGCCAGAATAATGTTCTCCCAGAACCTGCTGGCCAGACCTGTCAACAACAACAATATTAACAACATGGCCAGAATAATGTTCTCCCAGAACCTGCTGGCCAGACCTGTCAACAACAATATTAACAACATGGCCAGAATAATGTTCTCCCAGAACCTGCTGGCCAGACCTGTCAACAACAACAATATGGCCAGAATAATGTTCTCCCAGAACCTGCTGGCCAGACCTGTCAACAACAACAATATGGCCAGAATAATGTTCTCAACAATAAAATAAGAACAATATTAAAAGGCAGGTTTAAAGAAGAGCTTAGAATGCAAATAGGAGGTTTAAGAATGTTAGAAGGATGTTTGGGCTCCCGAGTGGCGCAGAAGGTCTAAGTTACTGCATCTCAGTGCTAGAGGCATCACTACAGATACCCTGGTTCGAATCCAGGCTGTATCACAACCGGCCGTGATTGGAAGCCCCTTTGGGCAGCGCACAATTGGCCCCGCGTCGTCCGGGTTTGGCTGGTGTAGGAAGTCATTGTAAATAATAGTTCTTAACTTGCCTAGTTAAATAAAGGTGACATTTACAATTTTAAAAATTACATTTAGAACATTAAAGGGAGGTTTAGAATGGTAAAGGGAGGTTTAGAATGTTAAAGGGAGGTTTAGAATGTTAAAGGGGGATTTAGAATGTTAAAGGGGATTTATAATGTTAAAGGGAGGTTTAGAATCAAGACGCAGGCCTCCTAATTGTCCCTAGAATTTCTAAGCAAACAGCTGGAGGCAGGGCTTTCTCCTATAGAGCTCCATTTTTATGGAACGGTCTGCCTACCCATGTCAGAGAAGCAAACTCTGTCTCAACCTTCAGTGGGTCATTTCTTCAGTGGGTCATATGATTGAGTGTAGTCTGGCCCAGGAGTGGGAAGGTGAACGGAAAGGCTCTGGAGTAACGAACCGCCCTTGCTGTCTCTGCCTGGCCGGTTCCCCTCTTTCCACTGGGATTCTCTGCCTCTAACCCTATTACAGGGGCTGAGTCACTGGCTTACTGGGCCTCTCTCATGCCGTCCCTGCAGGGGGTGCGTCACCTGAGTGGGTTGATTCACTGATGTGGTCATCCTGTCTGGGTTGGCGCCCCCCCCCCCCCCCCACTTGGGCTGTGCCGTGGCGAAGATCTTTGTGGGCTATACTCAGCCTCGTCTCAGGATGGTAAGTTGGTGGTTGAAGATATCCCTCTAGTGGTGTGGGGGCTGTGCTTTGGCAAAGTGGGTGGGGTTATATCCTTCCTGTATGGCCCTGTCCGGGGGTGTCCTCGGATGGGGCCACAGTGTCTCCTGTCCCCTCCTGTCTCAGCCTCCAGTATTTATGCTGCAGTAGTTTGTGTCGGGTGGCTAGGGTCAGTTTGTTATATCTGGAGTACTTCTCCTGTCCTATTCGGTGTCCTGTGTGAATCTAAGTATGCGTTCTCTAATTCCCTCCTTTCTTTCTCTCTCTCGGAGGACCTGAGCACTAGGACCATGCCCCAGGACTACCTGACATGATGACTTCTTGCTGTCCCCAGTCCAGCTGGCCATGCTGCTGCTCCAGTTTCAACTGACCTGAGCCCTAGGACCATGCCCCAGGACTACCTGACATGATGACTCCTTGCTGTCCCCAGTCCACCTGACTGTGCTGCTGCTCCAGTTTCAACTGTTCTGCCTTATTATTATCTGACCCTGCTGGTCATTTATGAACATTTGAACATCTTGGCCATGTTCTGTTATAATCTCCACCCGGCACAGCCAGAAGAGGACAGGCCACCCCACATATGCTCTCTCTAATTCTCTCTTTCTTTCTCTCTCTCGGAGGACCTGAGCCCAAGGACCGTGCCCCAGGACTACCTGACATGATGACTCCTTGCTGTCCCCAGTCCACCTGACTGTGCTGCTGTTCCAGTTTCAACTGTTCTGCCTTACTATTATTTGACCATGCTGGTCATTTATGAACATTTGAACATCTTGGCCATGTTCTGTTATAATCTCCACCCGGCACAGCCAGAAGAGGACTGGCCACCCCACATAGCCTGGTTCCTCTCTAGGTTTCTTCCTAGGTTTTGGCCTTTCTAGGGAGTTTTTCCTAGCCACCGTGCTTCTACACCTGCATTGCTTGCTGTTTGGGGTTTTAGGCTGGGTTTCTGTACAGCACTTTGAGATATCAGCTGATGTACGAAGTGCTATATAAATAAATTTGATTTTATTTAGAATGTTAAAGGGAGGTTTAGAATGTTAAAGGGGGATTTAGAATGTCAAAGGGGGATTTAGAATGTCAAAGGGAGGTTTAGAATGTCAAAGGGAGGTTTAGAATGTTAAAGGGGGATTTAGAATGTTAAAGGGGGATTTAGAATGTTAAAGGGAGGTTCAGAATGTTAAAGGGAGGTTCAGAATGTTAAAGGGAGGTTTATAATGTTAAAGGGAGGTTTAGAATGTTAAAGGGAGATTTAGAATGTTAAAGGGAGGTTTAGAATGTTAAAGGGAGGTTTAGAATGTTAAAGGGAGGTTTAGAATGTTAAAGGGAGGTTTTAGAATGTTAAAGGGAGGTTTAGAATGTTAAAGGGAGGTTTAGAATGTTAAAGGGAGGTTTAGAATGTTAAAGGGGGATTTAGAATGTTAAAGGGAGGTTTAGAATGTTAAAGGGAGGTTTAGAATGTTAAAGGGAGGTTTAGAATGGTCAGGAAAAACGGTCCAACTCAGCGTCTTTCTAAATGTTTTAATTGAAATGGGGTCTTTGGTGCTTCATTGATGTGGCATTCTGGTCATGCGCGCCGTGACTGACGACTGGCCACTGTAGCTAGCCAGTAACTCCTCCAGTATGTGTTGATGTCATTTCAAAGGATTTGTTTTTAGATGGAAGCTGTAGAGATCGGAATAAAAAGGCACTTCTGGAGTTAAATATTTTTTTTTATCAATTATTTAATTTTTCAGTATTAAATTACCTGGTATGATGGTACATCATAGCGATTGATAGAGGACTCATCTTTAGATCTGTGCCATTATAGTGTCTGGGACATCATGGGCAGCACCATTGATGCTTACAACCCATAGGAATCCCAACCCAGTTGACTACTTTAAAATGGCAGAAGCCCTCAATGGCGCTGCTAAAACAACCTTTGGCCCCAAGAAGCTATGTGGAGCACTGATCAGTTAAGTTGTTATTTTGGTGTTTTGCCCAAAGTCGACGTTTAAAAAAGGGAGGTTTAGTAATAATAGTAATAAAAACAGACCTTTCCGCAGCCTGATGATCCACTTCCCTCCGTTCTTATTAGCTTCATCCTGGAGGGTTACACACAAAGATACAGTTGTAGTCGGATGTTTACATACACCTCAGCCAAATATATTTAAACTCAGTTTTTCACAATTCCTGACATTTAATCCTAGTAAAAATTCCCTGTTTTTAGGTCAGTTAGGATTACCACTCTATTTTAAGAATGTGAAATGCCAGAATAATAATAGATAATTATTTATTTCAGCTTTTATTTCTATCATCACATTCTAAATTTCTATTTGGTAGCATTACCTTTAATTTGTTTAACTTGGGTCAATCGTTTCGGGTAGCCCTCCACAAGCTTCCCACAACAAGTTGGGTGAATTTTGGCTCATTCCTCCTGACAGAGCTGGTGGAGCTGAGTCAGGTTTGTAGGCCTACTTGCTCGCACACGCTTTTTCAGTTCTGCCCACACATTTTCTATGGGATTGAGGTCAGGGCTTTGTGATGGTCACTCCAATACCTTGACTTTGTTGTCCTTAAGCCATTTTCCCACAACTTTGGAAGTATGCTTGGGGTCATTGTCCATTTGGAAGACCCATTTGTGACCAAGCTTTAACTTCCTGACTGATGTCTTGAGATGTTGCTTCAATGTATCCACATAATGTTCCTCCCTCATGACGCTATCTATTTTGTGAAGTCCACCAGTCCCTCCTGCAGCAAAGCACCCCCACAACATGATGCTGCAACCCCCATGCTTCACGGTTGGGATGGTGTTCTTCGGCTTGCAAGCCTCCCCCTTTTTCCTCCAAACATAACGATGGTCATTATGGCCAAACAGTTCTATTTTTGTTTCATCAGACCAGAGGACATTTCTCCAAAAAGTACGATCTTTGTCCCCACGTGCAGTTGCAAACCGCAGTCTGGCTTTTTTACGGCGGTTTACGAGTTTGAAGCTAGGTCTTGAAATAAATCCACAGGTACACCTCCAATTGACTCAAATTATGTCAATTAGCCTATCAGAAGCTTCTAAAGCCATGACATCATTTTCTGGAATTTTCCAAGCTGTTTAAAGGCACTGGAATTGTGATACAGTGAATTATAAGTGAAATAATCTGTCTGTAAACAATTGTTGGAAAAATGAATTGTGTCATGTACAAAGTAGATGTCCTTTACCGACTTGTCAAAACTATAGTTTGTTAACAAGAAATTTGTCGAGTGGTTGAATAATGAGTTTTAATGACTCCAACCTAAGTGTATGTAAACTTCCGACTTACCAAAAGGTATGGTTATAGTGGATGGGATGCGACCATGCTAATGGCCTGACTTGACCATCTTACATACATCACATACAGTGAATACTGTTGGAGACTGACTTAAGCCAGTTTAAATATGTTTATAAGTAGCCTAGCAGTAGTAATTATTGTGTTATGGGTTGGATGGAATGGTCTATGTGCATTGTATTTGGGCAGAGGGGAAGGGGGCCAAGGAAGGACAATAATAATTGCATAAAGGTTGAATAGGAGGCATTTGTCTAGAGAGATAATGTTGTAGAACAGTAACTACAATCCATCTTATCTCTCTAGTTTAGACAGCGCCCTCAGAAAGTATTCAGACCCCTTCTCCACATTCTGTTACGTTACAGTCTTATTCGAAAATGGATTAAATAAAACATCCTCAATCTACACACAATACCCCATAATGACATCACAATACCCCATAATGACATCACAATACCCCATAATGACATCACAATACCCCATAATGACAAAGCAAAAACAGGTTGAGACATTTTTGCTAAATAATAAAAAAACAGAAATACCTTATTGACATGAAATCAGACCCTTTCCTATGACACTGGAAACTGAGCTCAGGTGCATCCACGTATGGAGCAAAAAGTACATTATTTTCTTTAGTAATGTAGTGGAGTAAAAGTTTACAAAAATATAAACAGAAAAGTAAATCTAATTTTAAATCTAATTTTATTAGTCACATGCGCTGAATACAACAGCTGTAGCAGACCTTACAGTGAAATGCTTAGTTACGAGCCCCTAACCAACAATGCAGTTTCAAAAAAGTAATAATATGAATAAGAAATAAAAGTAAGAAATAATTAAAGACCTCCTCCCTATAGGCGGTCTCGTTGTTGTCCGTGATCAGCCCTACCACTGTTGTATCGTCTGCAAACTTAATGATAGTGTTGGGAGTCGTGCCTGGCCGTGCAGTCGTGGGTGAACAGGGAGTACAGGAGGGGACTGAGCACGCACACCTGAGGGGCACCTGTGTTGAGGATCAGTGTGGCGGATGTGTTGAATCCTACCCTTACCACCTGGGGGCAGGAAGTCCAGGATCCAGTTGCAGAGGGAGGTGTTAAGTCCCAGGGTCCTTAGCTTAGTGATGAGCTTTGAGGGCACTATGTTGTTGAACGCTGAGCTGTAGTCAATGAATTGCATTCTCACATAGGTGTTCCTTTTGTCCAGGTGGGAAAGGGCAGTGTGGAGTGCAATAGAGATTGCATCATCTGTGGATCTGTTGGGGCGGTATGCAAATTAGAGTGGGTCTAGGGCTTCTGGGATGATGGTGTTGATGTGAGCCATGACCAGGCTTTCAAAGCACTTCATGGCTACAGATGTGAGTGCTACGGGTCGGTAGTCATTTAGGCAGGTTACTATAGTGTTTTTGAGCACAGAGACTATGGTGGTCTGCTTCAAACATATTGGTATTACAGACTCAGACAGGGAGAGGTTGAAAATGTCACTGAAGACACTTGCCAGTTGGTCAGCACATGCTCACATCGCAGTACACGTCCTGGTAATCTGTCTGGCCCTGCGGCCTTGTGAATGACGACCTGTTTCGGTCTTACA
Organism: Oncorhynchus gorbuscha; assembly: GCF_021184085.1. Lineage (NCBI taxonomy): Eukaryota > Metazoa > Chordata > Actinopteri > Salmoniformes > Salmonidae > Oncorhynchus > Oncorhynchus gorbuscha. The sequence goes on from NC_060197.1 coordinate 49,745,882, forward strand.
TCGGCTGCAGAGAGCCTGAACACAGTCTTCTGGTACAGCTAGTGCTCTCATGCATGTTTCCGTGTTATTTGCGTCGAAGCACGCATTAAAGTAGTTTAGCTCGCTTGGTACGCTCGTGTCACTGGGCAGCTCTCGGCTGTGCTTCCCCTGTTGTCTGTAATGGTTTGTAGTCTGTTAAGAAGTACTTTAAAGTATCTGTACTTAAGCAGATTTTTCGGGGTAATTTAAACCACTGATCATACCCACGAAAACGCGAGTCTGTAATCGCTGCCAAAGGTTCTTCAACAAAGTACTGAGTAACGGGTCTGAATATTTATTTAAATGTCACATTTCTATCTTTATCTTTAATGTCTAAAACCTGTTTTTACCTGAACCTGTTTTCGCCCTAACCCGTTTTCGCCCGAACCCGTTTTCGCCCTAACCCGTTTTCGCCCGAACCTGTTTTCGCCCTAACCTGTTTTCGCCCTAACCTGTTTTCGCCCTAACCCGTTTTCGCCCGAACCCGTTTTCGCCCTAACCCGAACCCGTTTTCGCCCTAACCCGAACCCGTTTTCGCCCTAATCCGAAGCTGTTGTCGCCCTAACTGTTTTTGCCCTAACCCGAACCTGTTTTCGCCCTAACGCGAACCGGTTTTCGCCCTAACCCGAACCGGTTTTCGCCCTAACCCGAACCGGTTTTCGCCCTAACCCGAACCGGTTTTCGCCCTAACCCGAACCGGTTTTCGCCCTAACCCGAACCGGTTTTCGCCCTAACCCGAACCGGTTTCGCCCTAACCCGAACCGGTTTTCGCCCTAACCCGAACAGGTTTTCGCCCTAACCCGAACCGGTTTTCGCCCTAACCCGAACCTGTTTTCGCCCTAACCCGAACCTGTTTTCGCCCTAACCCGAACCTGTTTTCGCCCTAACCCGAAGCTGTTTTCGCCCTAACCCGAAGCTGTTTTCGCCCTAACCCGAAGCTGTTTTCGCCCTAACCCGAAGCTGTTTTCGCCCTGACCTGTTGTTACCCTAAGTCTTATGGGGGTAGTGTGTAGGTTACAGCTTTATTCTAAAATGGATTAAACTGTTTCCCCCTCAATCTACACACAATACCAAATTACGACAAAGCAAAAACAGGTTAAGACATTTCTAATTTATTAAAAATAAAACTGAACTACCCCATTTACATAAGTATTCAGACCCTTTACTCAGTACTTTGAAGCACCTTTGGCAGCGATTACAGCCTTGAGTCTTTGGTACAACAGAGCTTGAGACTACAAGCTTGGTACAACAGAGCTTGAGACTACAAGCTTGGCACACCTGTAGTTGGATAGTTTCTCCCATTCTTCTCTGCAGATCCTCTCAAGCTCTGTCAGGTTGGATGGGGAGCGTCGCTGCACAGCTATTTTCAGGTCTCTACAGAGATGTTCGATCGGGTTCACGTCCGGGCTCTGGCTGGGCCACTCAAGGACATTCAGAGACTTGTCCCAAAGCTACTCCTGCGTTGTCTTGGCTGTGTGCTTAGGGTCATTGTCCTGTTGTAAGGTGAACCTTCTCCTCAGTCTGAGGTCCTGAGCACTCTGGAGCCGGTTTTCATCAACGATCTCTCTGTACTTTGCTCTGTTCATCTTTCCCTCTATCCTGACTCGTCTCCCAGTCTCTGTGACAAAAAACATTCCCACAGTATGATGCTACCACCACCATGCTTCACCATAGGGATGGTGCCAGGTTTCCTCCAGATGTGAAGCTTGGCATTCAGGCCAAAGAGTTCACCAGAGAATCTTGTTTCTCATGGTCCGAGTCCTTTAGGTGCCTTTTGGAAAACACCAAATGGGCTGTCATGTGCCTTTTCCTGAGGAATGGCTTCCATCTGGCCACTCTACCATAAAGGCCTGATGGTTGTCCTTCTGGAAGGTTCTCCCATCTCCACAGAGGAACTTTAGAGCTCTGCCAGAGTGACCATTGGGTTCTTGGTCACCTCCCTGACCAAGGCCTTTCTCCCCGATTGCTCAGTTTGGCCGGACGGCCAGCTCTAGGAAGAGTTTTGCTGGTTCCAAACTCCTCCATTTAAGAATTACAGAGGCCAATGTGATCTTGGGGACCTTCAAAGCTACAGCCATTTTTTGGTACCCTTTCCCAGATCTGTGCCTCGTCACAATCCTGTCTCGGAGCTCTATGGACAATTCCTTCGACCTCATGGCTTGGTTTTTGCTCTGACATGCACTGTCAACTGTGGGACCTTGTATAGACAGGTGTGTTCCTTTCTAAATCATGTCCAATCAATTGAATTTACCACAGGTGGACTCCAATCAAGTTGTAGAAACATCTCAAGAATGATCAATGGAAACAGGATGAACCTGAGCTCATTTTCGAGTCTCATATCAAAGGGTATGGGTTAAAAACCTGTTTTCACTTTGTCATTATGGGCTATTGTGTGTAGATTGAAAAAGAAGAAGAATCCATTTTAGAATAAGGCTGTAACATAACAAAATGTGGAAAAAGTCAAGGGGTCTGAATAGTTTGATTGCACTATATCTACATGTTACCTCCCACATTATACCCATATATAATAATAATATAATGTGTATATAGATCTACATGTTACCTCCCACATTATACCCATATATAATAATAATATAATGTGTATATAGACATGTTACCTCCCACATTATACCCATATATAATAAGACATGTTACCTCCCACATTATACCCATATATAATAATAATATAATGTGTATATAGATCTACATGTTACCTCCCACATTATACCCATATATAATAATAATATAATGTGTATATAGATCTACATGTTACCTCCCACATTATACCCATATATAATAATAATATAATGTGTATATAGATCTACATGTTACCTCCCACATTATACCCATATATAATAATAATATAATGTGTATATAGATCTACATGTTACCTCCCACATTATACCCATATATAATAATAATATAATGTGTATATAGACATGTTACCTCCCACATTATACCCATATATAATAATAATATAATGTGTATATAGACATGTTACCTCCCACATTATACCCATATATAATAATAATATAATGTGTATATAGACATGTTACCTCCCACATTATACCCATATATAATAATAATATAATGTGTATATAGATCTACATGTTACCTCCCACATTATACCCATATATAATAATAATATAATGTGTATATAGATCTACATGTTACCTCCCACATTATACCCATATATAATAATAATATAATGTGTATATAGATCTACATGTTAACTCCCACATTATACCCATATATAATAATATAATGTGTATATAGACATGGTACCTCCCACATTATACCCATATATAATAATAATATAATGTGTATATATCTACATGTTACCTCCCACATTATACCCATATATAATAATAATATAATGTGTATATAGATCTACATGTTACCTCCCACATTATACCCATATATAATAATAATATAATGTGTATATAGACATGTTACCTCCCACATTATACCCATATATAATAATAATATAATGTGTATATAGATCTACATGTTACCTCCCACATTATACCCATATATAATAATAATATAATGTGTATATATCTACATGTTACCTCCCACATTATACCCATATATAATAATAATATAATGTGTATATAGATCTACATGTTACCTCCCACATTATACCCATATATAATAATAATATAATGTGTATATAGACATGTTACCTCCCACATTATACCCATATATAATAATAATATAATGTGTATATAGATCTACATGTTACCTCCCACATTATACCCATATATAATAATAATATAATGTGTATATATCTACATGTTACCTCCCACATTATACCCATATATAATAATAATATAATGTGTATATATCTACATGTTACCTCCCACATTATACCCATATATAATAATAATATAATGTGTATATAGACATGGTACCTCCCACATTATACCCATATATAATAACAATATAATGTGCATATATAATAATAATATAATGTGTATATATCTACATGTTACCTCCCACATTATACCCATATATAATAATAATATAATGTGTATATAGACATGGTACCTCCCACATTATACCCATATATAATAATAATATAATGTGTATATATCTACATGTTACCTCCCACATTATACCCATATATAATAATAATATAATGTGTATATAGACATGTTACCTCCCACATTATACCCATATATAATAATAATATAATGTGTATATAGATCTACATGTTACCTCCCACATTATACCCATATATAATAATAATATAATGTGTATATAGATCTACATGTTACCTCCCACATTATACCCATATATAATAATAATATAATGTGTATATAGATCTACATGTTACCTCCCACATTATACCCATATATAATAATAATATAATGTGTATATAGATCTACATGTTACCTCCCACATTATACCCATATATAATAATAATATAATGTGTATATAGTTATCATTATACCCATAATGTGTTACATGTTACCTCCCACATTATACCCATATATAATAATAATATAATGTGTATATAGACAGGTATCTCATTATACCCATATATATATAATAATAATATACATGTTACCTCCCACATTATACCCATATATAATAATAATATAATGTGTATATATCTACATGTTACCTCCCACATTATACCCATATATAATAATAATATAATGTGTATATAGATCTACATGTTACCTCCCACATTATACCCATATATAATAATAATAATAAATCTTTCTCCCCTCTCTCTCCAGATGAAATCTCGCGTCTTGTGACGGCCGGCCGCCCAACAACCTGCCCGCTCGACCCTATCCCCTCCTCTCTTCTCCAGACCATTTCCGGAGACCTTCTCCCTTACCTCACCTCGCTCATCAACTTATCCCTGACCGCTGGCTACGTCCCTTCCGTCTTCAAGAGAGCGAGAGTTGCACCCCTTCTGAAAAAACCTACACTCGATCCCTCCGATGTCAACAACTACAGACCAGTATCCCTTCTTTCTTTTCTCTCCAAAACTCTTGAACGTGCCGTCCTTGGTCAGCTCTCCCGCTATCTCTCTCAGAATGACCTTCTTGATCCAAATCAGTCAGGTTTCAAGACTAGTCATTCAACTGAGACTGCTCTTCTCTGTATCACGGAGGCGCTCCGCACCGCTAAAGCTAACTCTCTCTCCTCTGCTCTCATCCTTCTAGACCTATCGGCTGCCTTCGATACTGTGAACCATCAGATCCTCCTCTCCACCCTCTCCGAGTTGGGCATCTCCGGCGCGGCCCACGCTTGGATTGCGTCCTACCTGACAGGTCGCTCCTACCAGGTGGCGTGGCGAGAATCTGTCTCCTCACCACGCGCTCTCACCACTGGTGTCCCCCAGGGCTCTGTTCTAGGCCCTCTCCTATTCTCGCTATACACCAAGTCACTTGGCTCTGTCATAACCCCACATGGTCTCTCCTATCATTGCTATGCAGACGACACACAATTAATCTTCTCCTTTCCCCCTTCTGATGACCAGGTGGCGAATCGCATCTCTGCATGTCTGGCAGACATATCAGTGTGGATGACGGATCACCACCTCAAGCTGAACTTCGGCAAGACGGAGCTGCTCTTCCTCCCGGGGAAGGACTGCCCGTTCCATGATCTCGCCATCACGGTTGACAACTCCATTGTGTCCTCCTCCCAGAGCGCTAAGAACCTTGGCGTGATCCTGGACAACAAACTGTCGTTCTCAACTAACATCAAGGCGGTGGCCCGTTCCTGTAGGTTCATGCTCTACAACATCCGCAGAGTACGACCCTGCCTCACACAGGAAGCAGCGCAGGTCCTAATCCAGGCACTTGTCATCTCCCGTCTGGATTACTGCAACTCGCTGTTGGCTGGGCTCCCTGCCTGTGCCATTAAACCCCTACAACTCATCCAGAACGCCGCAGCCCGTCTAGTGTTCAACCTTCCCAAGTTCTCTCACGTCACCCCGCTCCTCCGCTCTCTCCACTGGCTTCCAGTTGAAGCTCGCATCCGCTACAAGACCAT
>NC_060197.1:49756914-49874414 GCF_021184085.1 Oncorhynchus gorbuscha
TGATGAGTGTTAGTGGTGTGTGTGTGTATATATGATGAGTGTTAGTGGTGTGTGTTAGTGGTGTGTGTGTGTGATGAGTGTTAGTGGTGTGTGTGTGTGATGAGTGTTAGTGGTGTGTGTTAGTGGTGTGTGTGTGTGATGAGTGTTTGTGGTGTGTGTGATGAGTGTTAGTGGTGTGTGTGTGTGATGAGTGTTAGTGGTGTGTGTGTGTGATGAGTGTTAGTGGTGTGTGTGTGTGATGAGTGTTAGTGGTGTGTGTGTGTGATGAGTGTTAGTGGTGTGTGTGTGTGATGAGTGTTAGTGGTGTGTGTGTGTGATGAGTGTTAGTGTTGTGTGTGTGTGATGAGTGTTAGTGGTGTGTGTGTGTATATATGATGAGTGTTAGTGGTGTGTGTTAGTGGTGTGTGTGTACTGACCGATGCGACCGTGCCGATCTGTCTGATGTTCTGTTCATAACTCTGTGTGTTGGCGGGCCGGGACGGAGTCCTCCGAGAATACCACAAGGTATAGTTATACTGGAGAGGATGTTCCCCTACTGCAGGACTCACCGTCTACACACACACACACACACACACACACACACACACACACACACACACACACACACACACACACACACACACACACACACACACACACACACACACACACACACACACACACACACACACACACACACACACACAGTCAGTATGAGGCATTAGTTACAACAGTTTGTGTGTATATATACACTGCTCAAAAAAAACAAAAAAACAAAACACTTAAAAAACACAATGTAACTCCAAGTCAATCACACTTCTGTGAAATCAAACTGTCCACTTAGAAAGCAACACTGACTGACAATAAATTTCACATTCTGTTGTGCAAATGGAATAGACAACAGGTGGAAATGATAGGCAATTAGCAAGACACCCCCAATAAAGGAGTGGTTCTGCAGGTGGTGACCACAGACCACTTCTCAGTTCCTATGCTTCCTGGCTGATGTTTTGGTCACTTGAATGCTGGCGGTGCTTTCACTCTAGTGGTAGCATGAGACGGAGTCTATAACCCACACAAGTGGCTCAGGTAGTGCAGCTCATCCAGGATGGCACATCAATGCGAGCTGTGGCAAGAAGGTTTGCTGTGTCTGTCAGCGTAGTGTCCAGAGCATGGAGTTGCTACCAGGAGACAGGCCAGTACATCAGGAGACGTGGAGGAGGCCGTAGGAGGGCAACAACCCAGCAGCAGGATCGCTACCTCTGCCTTGCTCTGCCCTGTGCTCTTCACAGATGAAAGCAGGTTCACACTGAGCACGTGACAGACGTAACAGTCTGGAGACGCCGTGGAGAACGTTCTGCTGCCTGCAACATCCTCCAGCATGACCGGTTTGGCGGTGGGTCAGTCATGGTGTGGGGTGGCATTTCTTTGGGGGGCCGCACAGCCCTCCATGTGCTCGCCAGAGGTAGCCTGACTGCCATTAGGTACCGAGATGAGATCCTCAGACCCCTTGTGAGACCATATGCTGGTGTGGTTGGCCCTGGGTTCCTCCTAATGCAAGACAATGCTAGACCTCATGTGGCTGGAGTGTGTCAGCAGTTCCTGCAAGAGGAAGACATTGATGCTATGGACTGGCCTGCCCGTTCCCCAGACCTGAATCCAATTGAGCACATCTGGGACATCATGTCTCGCTCCATCCAGCAACGCCACATTGCACCACAGACTGTCCAGGAGATGGCGGATGCTTTAGTCCAGGTCTGGGAGGAGATCCCTCAGGAGACCATCCGCCACCTCATCAGGAGCATGCCCAGGCATTGTAGGGAGGTCATACAGGCACGTGGAGGCCACACACTACTGAGCCTCATTTTGACTTGTTTTAAGGACATTACATCAAAGTTGGATCAGCCTGTAGTGTGGTTTTCGACTTTAATTTTGAGTGTGACTCCAAATCCAGACCTCCATGGGTTGATAAATTTGGTTTTCATTGATAATTTGTGTGATTTTGTTGTCAGCACATTCAACTATGTAAAGAAAAAAGTATTTAATAAGAATATTTCATTCATTCAGATCTAGGATGTGTTATTTTAGTGTTCCCTTTATTTTTTTGAGCTGTATATATATATATATTTATATATATATATATTTATATATATATATATTTATATATATATATATATATATAAATATATATATATATATATAAATATATATATATATACATATATATACATATATATATATACACACACACACACGAGGCATTAGAAAAATGCATTAGAAAAATTAGATTCAATCATTTGGGTTGAAGTTAGAAGGAAAAGAGGATGAGAACAGAGACAGACTGATTGTCTCAACATCAGTTACCATTGCTACCTGTTTCTACCCTAACATAAACATCAGTTACCATTGCTACCTGTTTCTACCCTAAAATAAACATCAGTTACCATTGCTACCTGTTTCTACCCTAACATAAACATCAGTTACCATTGCTACCTGTTTCGACCCTAACATAAACATCAGTTACCATTGCTACCTGTTTCTACCCTAACATAAACATCAGTTACCATTGCTACCTGTTTCTACCCTAACATAAACATCAGTTACCATTGCTACCTGTTTCTACCCTAACATAAACATCAGTTACCATTGCTACCTGTTTCTACCCTAACATAAACACCAGTTACCATTGCTACCTGTTTCTAACCTAACAAACATCAGTTACCATTGCTACCTGTTTCTAACCTAACATAAACACCAGTTACCATTGCTACCTGTTTCTACCCTAACATAAACACCAGTTACCATTGCTACCTGTTTCTACCCTAACATAAACATCAGTTACCATTGCTACCTGTTTCTACCCTAACATAAACATCAGTTACCATTGCTACCTGTTTCTACCCTAACATAAACATCAGTTACCATTGCTACCTGTTTCTACCCTAACATAAACATCAGTTACCATTGCTACCTGTTTCTACCCTAACATAAACATCAGTTACCATTGCTACCTGTTTCTACCCTAACATAAACATCAGTTACCATTGCTACCTGTTTCTACCCTAACATAAACATCAGTTACCATTGCTACCTGTTTCTTTAAACATCAGTTACCATTGCTACCTGTTTCTACCCTAACATAAACATCAGTTACCATTGCTACCTGTTTCTACCCTAACATAAACATCAGTTACCATTGCTACCTGTTTCTACCCTAACATAAACATCAGTTACCATTGCTACCTGTTTCTACCCTAACATAAACATCAGTTACCATTGCTACCTGTTTCTACCCTAACATAAACATCAGTTACCATTGCTACTCCATGGATATCAGTCTGAAAGTCACTGTAAAAAAATAAGCAATATTCTGAATAAGCCAGAATGTCTAATGAAATGATAAGTAGTCTAACTTGTCTCGTTGACAGGAGGAGAAGGGGAACCACAGGAAAGGGTTGTCTCGTTGACAGGCGGAGAAGGGGAACCACAGGAAAGGGTTGTCTCGTTGACAGGAGGAGAAGGGGAGCCACAGGAAAGGGTTGTCTCGTTTACAGGAGGAGAAGGGTAACACACACTGGCCTCGACACACACTGGCCTCGACACACACTGGCCTCGACACACACTGGCCTCGACACACACTGGCCTCGACACACACACACACTGGCCTCGACACACACACACACTGGCCTCGACACACACACACACTGGCCTCGACACACACACACACTGGCCTCGACACACACACACACTGGCCTCGACACACACACACACTGGCCTCGACACACACACACACTGGCCTCGACACACACACACACTGGCCTCGACACACACACACACTGGCCTCGACACACACACACACTGGCCTCGACACACACACACACTGGCCTCGACACACACACACTGGCCTCGACACACACACACTGGCCTCGACACACACACTGGCCTCGACACACACACTGGCCTCGACACACACACTGGCCTCTACACACACACTGGCCTCGACACACACACTGGCCTCTACACACACACTGGCCTCTACACACACACTGGCCTCTACACACACACTGGCCTCTACACACACACTGGCCTCTACACACACACTGGCCTCTACACACACACTGGCCTCTACACACACACTGGCCTCTACACACACACTGGCCTCTACACACACACTGGCCTCTACACACACACTGGCCTCTACACACACACTGGTCTCTACACACACACTGGCCTCTACACACACACTGGCCTCTACACACACACTGGCCTCTACACACACTCTATCAACAGAGTTGATAGTCAACGGAGTTGATAGAGATGAGGGTTTTGGGAGGGGGTTCACTGTGTACGTGTCTGGTGTGTGTTGCGTACCTTGCGTCGATTGTTGTTGATGGAGCCGTCTTCCTCCCGGTTACAGACTGTCTCATCCTGATCCTCTGAGTCGTCATCTTTCAGACTGGGGGGAGAGAATATACACACACATTATACACCCTAACACTCCTGATCCCCTGAGGCATCATCTTTAATGTGTGTATGTGTACACACACAGATAGCTAGTTAGCTGAATTGATACCTTTGGGATGAATTAGAACGCTGACTGCAAGTAAGGCCTAATCGCCCAACATCAGTGCCCGACCTCACTAATGCTTTTGTGGCTGAATGGAAGCAAGTTCCCACAGCAATGTTCCAACATCTAGTGGAAAGCCTTCCCAGAAGAGTGGAGGCTGTTATAGCAGCAATGTTCCTACATCTAGTGGAAAGCCTTCCCAGAAGAGTGGAGGCTGTTATAGCAGCAATGTTCCTACATCTAGTGGAAAGCCTTCCCAGAAGAGTGGAGGCTGTTATAGCAGCAATGTTCCAACATCTAGTGGAAAGCCTTCCCAGAAGAGTGGAGGCTGTTATAGCAGCAATGTTCCAACATCTAGTGGAAAGCCTTCCCGGAAGAGTGGAGGCTGTTGTAGCAGCAATGTTCCAACATCTAGTGGAAAGCCTTCCCGGAAGAGTGGAGGCTGTTATAGCAGCAATGTTCCAACATCTAGTGGAAAGCCTTCCCAGAAGAGTGGAGGCTGTTATAGCAGCAATGTTACAACATCTAGTGGAAAGCCTTCCCAGAAGAGTGGAGGCTGTTATAGCAGCAAAAGGGGGACCAACTCCATATTACTTCTCATGAATGAGATGTTGAGGCTGTTATAGCAGCAATGTTCCACATCAGTTGGTCATGGAGCTGTTATAGCAGCAATGCAACATCTAGTGGAAAGCCATTCCCAGAAGAGTATTTTATTCAGCTAAATTGGAAATTAATATTCTTAGCAGCAAAAGGGGGACCAATAAAATCAGAAAATCTGACTGTCTACTACAGTTGGTCAGCAGTACTGACTATTTTATTCAGCTAAATTCAATTAATATTCTTACAATAAAATCAGAAAATCTGACTGCTACTACCAGCAGTACTGACTGCTACTACCAGCAGTACTGACTGCTACTACCAGCAGTACTGACTGCTACTACCAGCAGTACTGACTGCTACTACCAGCAGTACTGACTGCTACTACCAGCAGTACTGACTGCTACTACCAGCAGTACTGACTGCTACTACCAGCAGTACTGACTGCTACTACCAGCAGTACTGCACCTGTCGACGACAAGTTGTTCTGCTTACACAACCACATCCAATGCTGGCATCAGTAATTCTACATGTTGGTAGTCCAGCTAGCATGGACACTGATTGCTGTGAATCTGATGCAGCTGAAGAGCCACTGCCCCCTTACCCGGGAAAGCACCAAACAGACACCGAACAGACAGGGACATGGACCACCGAAGAGGCGCAAATATGATATGAACTACATTGATTTGAGGTTCACTTAGATTGGGAACAGTGCCTTTCCTCAGCCACAGTGTGTTATATGTGCAAAACTACTATCTCACAACTCGACGAAACCTTCACGCTTGCGCAGACATTTAGAAACAAAACATGCCAGTTTGAAAAATAAGCCACAGGAGTTTGAGCGAGAATTAAGACGAGGTTCGAGTAGTAAGACACGTATAAATGCACATTAATAACGGGCTAGAAGCGACTTATATGGTGAGCTACCGAGGGGCTAGAACAGGCAAGGCCCATGGTATTGTGGAGGACTTCATTCTTCCTGCTGCCGCGGATATGGCTGGTAGAAAAGGAAAAAAAAAACTACACAGATAATGCATCCATAAAAACACTTTCACGACAGGAGATGTTTTGAACACAATTACTGCTTCTCATACAAGACAGTAAATTCTGTGTTACAGCTGGATGAGTCAACAGACATGACGGGCCTGGCACAACTCCTGGTATATGTCTGTTATTTTTAAGGGGGGGGTCAATTAAGGAAGACATCCTCTTCTGCAAACCACTGGAAACCAGGACAACAGGAGAGGATATTTTAAAAGTACTGGACAGCTTTGTGACATCATATGGACGTTGGTGGTCAAGATGTGTTGGTATCTGTACTGATGGCACTACACAGTTAAATAAAGGTGAAATAATATGTACTGATGGCACTACACAGTTAAATAAAGGTGAAATAATATATACTTATGGCACTACACAGTTAAATAAAGGTGAAATAATATGTACTGATGGCACTACACAGTTAAATAAAGGTGAAATAATATGTACTGATGGCACTACACAGTTAAATAAAGGTGAAATAATATGTACTGATGGCACTACACAGTTAAATAAAGGTGAAATAATATGTACTGATGGCACTACACAGTTAAATAAAGGTGAAATAATATGTACTGATGGCACTACACAGTTAAATAAAGGTGAAATAATATGTACTGATGGCACTACACAGTTAAATAAAGGTGAAATAATATGTACTGATGGCACTACACAGTTAAATAAAGGTGAAATAATATGTACTGATGGCACTACACAGTTAAATAAAGGTGAAATAATATATACTTATGGCGCTACACAGTTAAATAAAGGTGAAATAATATATACTTATGGCACTACACAGTTAAATAAAGGTGAAATAATATATACTTATGGCACTACACAGTTAAATAAAGGTGAAATAATATATACTTATGGCACTACACAGTTAAATAAAGGTGAAATAATATATACTTATGGCACTACACAGTTAAATAAAGGTGAAATAATATATACTTATGGCACTACACAGTTAAATAAAGGTGAAATAATATATACTTATGGCACTACACAGCTAAATAAAGGTGAAATAATATATACTTATGGCACTACACAGTTAAATAAAGGTGAAATAATATATACTTATGGCACTACACAGTTAAATAAAGGTGAAATAATATATACTTATGGCACTATACAGTTAAATAAAGGTGAAATAATATATACTTATGGCACTACACAGTTAAATAAAGGTGAAATAATATATACTTATGGCACTACACAGTTAAATAAAGGTGAAATAATATATACTTATGGCACTACACAGTTAAATAAAGGTGAAATAATATATACTTATGGCACTACACAGTTAAATAAAGGTGAAATAATATATACTGATGGCACTACACAGTTAAATAAAGGTGAAATAATATATACTGATGGCGCTACACAGTTAAATAAAGGTGAAATAATATGTACTGATGGCGCAAAAGCCATGAAAGGGACACAGGAGTGTTAACTCACGTGTAAGCAGTTGCTCCCTAAACTTGGATACCCTGCAGCATCCACCGAGAGGCTCTTGCTGCCATGAAAATGCTTGACAGCTTGAAAGACGTTTTGGACACTACTTTGTTAAAGCAAGGTCCCTGAACTCACGTGTATTTTCTGCATTATGCAATGATATGGGCAGCAACCATCTAAAGTTTTTACTACATACAGAAGTGCGCTGGTTATTTTTATTTATTTAACTAGGCAAGTCAGTTTTAAGAACAAATTCATTTTTCAATGACAGAGGTTTAAACTGCCTTGTTCGGGGGCACAACTACCGATTTGTACCTTGTCAGCTCAGGGAGTCGTTAGACCATCCTTTCGGTTCCTGCCCAACGCACTAACCACTAGGCAACCTGGGTCAAATTATTGACGCGTCTTTTTGAATTGAGGAGCTCAAAGGTTTCTTTACTGACCATCATGTTCACTTTGTCTGACCGCTTGATGATGACGAGTTTCTCACACGACTGGCCTTTCTGGGTGATGTTTTTCTCTCACCTGGACTGTGGGTAGCTGATAACTACCCACATTCACCACTTACTATATCAACCATAGCATCTTAATGAGTAGCTAACTACATTACAGAATGGGAACCATTGCTAGCACAGACGGGCAGACAACTTAACTGTTCAAATTGGTTCATCTCAGCTTCGACCAGTCCTCCTCACAGAGTAGCGAACCTCACGAGAAGATAATCGCTTTAATTAACTAGCTGGCTAAACGTTTTAATTAACTAGCTGGCTAAACGTTTTGATTAACTAGCTGGCTAAACGTTTTGATTAACTAGCTGGCTAAACGTTTTGATTAACTAGTTACTAACTTCAAAACAAGCAAGATGGCGTCTCTGCGCGTGAAGGCAAGCAGACGGGTCGGTGGCTGGGACAAACAGAAAGAAGTCGAAGTCCTAAGCGAAACGCCCTTTGAGTGACCCAGCTCGGTTCATTACTCGAATGGATTGTTGGTAAGATGGATGGATGGCCTGCTTTCGTATTTTAGATAATGAATAATCAACAGCATCATGTAATACATGTTGCGGAAGGGTATGCGCATACAGTATCTGAAGGGTCTCCCGAGGCGCCTAAGGCACTGCATCTCAGTGCTAAGGCAGCGGCACTACAGACCCTGGTTCATTTCCAGCATGTATCACAACCGGCCGTGATTGGGAGCCCCATAGGGCGGCACACAATTGTCCCAGCGTCATCCGTTTAGGGTTCGGCCGGGGTAGGCCATCATTGTAAATACGAATATGTTCATAGTTGTCTTGCCTCGTTAAATAAAAATCAGAATAACTGCAGTTGTATTACCACAAGATGGCGCTGTCTCTCATCAGAATAACTGCGAGGCTATTGTGATGGTTTGCAGCTTTTGGGACTTCTATATTGGTTTATTAAGTCAGCCAAGCTCAAACAATCACAGATAAAGTATTGCATTTCAAAATATGGTCTGTCTGGTCGATCATCAAATTTATATTTGTCATTTAGCAGATGCTCTTATCCAGAGCGACTACAGGAGCGATTTGGGTTAAGTGCCTTCCTCAAGGGTACAGAGATTTTTCACCTAGTCGGCTCGGGGATTCAAACCAGCAACCTTTCAATGTGTCTATCAAGTTTTAGAACATATTTTAATCATAGGTTTATCACAATGCATCTTTCCTTGATTCCTTCCATTCTCTCCTCGCCTCCTTGTTAACTGTTCAAGGTCCCTTCCCTCAGGATGAATTAATTGAAAGAGCCAATGTGAGTGTGTATATAGGCGTGATGTGTATAGAGAGGTGCGGTGTGTAGAGGTGTATATAGAGATGTGGTGTGTAGAGGTGTATATCCCCCTTCTGATGACCAGGTGGCGAATCGCATCTCTGCATGTCTGGCAGACATATCAGTGTGGATGACGGATCACCACCTCAAGCTGAACCTCGGCAAGACGGAGCTGCTCTTCCTCCCGGGGAAGGACTGCCCGTTCCATGATCTCGCCATCACGGTCGACAACTCCATTGTGTCCTCCTCCCAGAGCGCCAAGAACCTTGGCGTGATCCTGGACAACACCCTGTCGTTCTCAACTAACATCAAGGCGGTGGCCCGTTCCTGTAGGTTCATGCTCTACAACATCCGCAGAGTACGACCCTGCCTCACACAGGAAGCGGCGCAGGTCCTAATCCAGGCACTTGTCATCTCCCGTCTGGATTACTGCAACTCGCTGTTGGCTGGGCTCCCTGCCTGTGCCATTAAACCCCTTCAACTCATCCAGAACGCCGCAGCCCGTCTGGTGTTCAACCTTCCCAAGTTCTCTCACGTCACCCCGCTCCTCCGTTCTCTCCACTGGCTTCCAGTTGAAGCTCGCATCCGCTACAAGACCATGGTGCTTGCCTACGGAGCTGTGAGGGGAACGGCACCTCAGTACCTCCAGGCTCTGATCAGGCCCTACACCCAAACAAGGGCACTGCGTTCATCCACCTCTGGCCTGCTCGCCTCCCTACCACTGAGGAAGTACAGCTCCCGCTCAGCCCAGTCAAAACTGTTCGCTGCCCTGGCCCCCCAATGGTGGAACAAACTCCCTCACGACGCCAGGACAGCGGAGTCAATCACCACCTTCCGGAGACACCTGAAACCCCACCTCTTTAAGGAATACCTAGGATAGGTTAAGTAATCCCTCTCACCCCACCCCCCCTAAGTTTTAGATGCACTATTGTTAAGTGACTGTCCCACTGGATGTCATAAGGTGAATGCACCAATTTGTAAGTCGCTCTGGATAAGAGCGTCTGCTAAATGACTTAAATGTAAATGTTAAATGTATATAGAGGTGTGGTGTATATGTGTATATAGAGGTGTGGTGTATATAGAGGTGTATATAAAGATGTATATAGAGGTGTGGTGTATAAAGAGATGTGGTGTATATAGAGATGTATATAGAGGTGTGGTGTATATAGAGATGTATATAGAGGTGTGGTGTATATAGAGGTGTATATAGAGGTGTGGTGTATATAGAGGTTTATATAGAGGTGTGGTGTATATAGAGGTGTATATAGAGGTGTGGTGTGTATATAGGTGTATATAGAGGTGTTGTGTGCTGATCCCTGACTGTTTGATCCTTCCCATCCTCTTAGCGCTCCAATCCACATTCCGACCCAGCTCTGCTGGTTACCCCCGACAACGCTGTTTGTGTCTGTGCTCTAGGTAGCCAGGTACTCTTTAGTCACAGTTATTTATTATTGTTGTCTACCGTTCGACAGAATCATTCATCAGTCATGTTACAGGTATTACTAATTTAAAACAACGATCACGAGAGGAGTGTAACATTTTGTTGCTGTGTCAGTCTCTGTCTCTCAGAGTTCTCAGGATACAGTTCTCTCTCTCCAGCTGGGCGTTCCTTTCTGATAGTTCTTTTATCTGTTCCCATAGCAACTCCACTTCCTCTCTGACCGCCAGCATCAGGTGGGTCTTTACAAGGTCCTGAAATATAGAAAACAATCTACACTGAGTGGACAAAACACTAAGAACACTTAATATCCTAATATTGAGTTCCACCCCCTTTTGCCCTCAGAACAGCCTCAATTTGTCTGGGTGTAACCGGTGTGAAATGGCTAGCTGGTTAGCGGAGTGCGCGCTAATAGCGTTTCAATCGGTGACGTCACTCGCTCTGTGACCTTGAAGTAGTTGTTCCCCTTGCTCTGCAAGGGCCGCGGCTTCTGTGGAGCGATGGGTAACGATGCTTCGTGGGAGGCAGTTGTAGATTTGTGCAGAGGGTCCCTGGTTCGAGCCCAGGTAGGCTTGAGGAGAGGGACGGAAGCTATACTGTTACTTGGACATGGTCTCTAAAGGGGGCGAAAGCATTCAACAGGGATGCTGGCCCATGTTGACTCCAATGCTTCCCACAGTTGTCAAGTTGGCTGCCTGTCCTTTGGATGGTGGACCATTTTTGATTCACACGGGAAACTGTTGCAGTTCTTGCCACATACCGGTTTGCCTGGCACCTACTACCATACCCCATTCAAAGGGGCTCTAACCAGTGGACCTGGCACCTACTACCATACCCCATCCAAAGGGGCTTTAACCAGTGGACCTGGCACCTACTACCATACCTGGCACCTACTACCATACCCCGTTCAAACTGGTGAGCCTGGCACCTACTACCATACCCCGTTCAAAGGGGCTTTAACCAGTGGACCTGGCACCTACTACCATACCCCATTCAAAGGGGCTCTAACCAGTGGACCTGGCACCTACTACCATACCCCATTCAAAGGGGCTCTAACCAGTGGACCTGGCACCTACTACCATACCCCATTCAAAGGGGCTCTAACCAGTGGACCTGGCACCTACTACCATACCCCATTCAAAGGGGCTCTAACCAGTGGACCTGGCACCTACTACCATACCCCATTCAAAGGGGCTTTAACCAGTGGACCTGGCACCTACTACCATACCCCATCCAGACACGTACTTCCGGTTTGGAGCGAGTGGTCGCATCGCTTCGCTCCCGCAGGTAGTATAACTTTTTCATTACATTTCATTATATTTCATTATAGCACAACGGTTTGATTTGTCTAATCTTAGCAATTTCTTCTCAGCTAGCTACATAGCCGTCTTTGTATCAAAGGATAATTGCGTAATTATCGTATTTCGCCGTCCTAACGTAGTCTTCACTAGCCAGCTAGCTAACGTCCACTGATTAGCTGCACTGGAGAAACTATTACACTCAACTGAACGACTTGATTAGTGTAGTGTTAGCAAGCTACATAGCTGTCTTTGCTGTCTTCGTATCTTCGTTCCAAGATAATTGTGTTGTTTAAGGTTTAGAGTGTGTAGTCTTAGAGTGATTATCTTAATTTACCGAGGTTAGCTAGCCAGCTATTTGTCGTCCTTAACGTAGGAGACTCTGCTAGCTAGCCAACAGCTAGCCAACGTCTTCTGAATAGAACTCAACAACCCGGTCGCATTCACAGGTAGTATCACATTTTCATTTCATTTCATTACAGTACAACGGTTTGATTTGTTTGATCGTAGCTAGCTACATAGCTAGCTGTTTTCTAGGTTAGCTAGCCAGCTATTGTCATTCTTTTAACGCAACGTAACGTAAACAACACTACTAGCTAGCCAGCTAGCCCCCGAATAGCAGCACTGCAGAAACTATTACACTCAACGGAACGACTTGATTAGTGTAGTGTCAACAACGCACCCACTGCCAGCTAGCCTACTTCAGCAGTACTGTATCATTTTAATAATTTTAGTCAATAAGATTCTTGCTACGTAGCTTAACTTTCTGAACATTCGAGACGTGTAGTCCACTTGTCATTCCAATCTCCTTTGCATTAGCGTAGCCTCTTCTGTAGCCTGTCAACTATGTGTCTGTTTATCCCTGTTCTCTCCTCTCTGCACAGACCATACAAACGCTCCACACCGCGTGGCCGCGGCCACCCTAATCTGGTGGTCCCAGCGCGCACGACCCACGTGGAGTTCCAGGTCTCCGGTAGCCTCTGGAACTGCCGATCTGCGGTCAACAAGGCAGAGTTCATCTCAGCCTATGCCTCCCTCTAGTCCCTCGACTTCTTGGCACTGACGGAAACATGGATCACCACAGACAACACTGCTACTCCTACTGCTCTCTCTTCGTCCGCCCACGTGTTCTCGCACACCCCGAGAGCTTCTGGTCAGCGGGGTGGTGGCACCGGGATCCTCATCTCTCCCAAGTGGTCATTCTCTCTTTCTCCCCTTACCCATCGCCTCCTTCTATCGCCTCCTTTGAATTCCATGCTCCCCTTACCCATCCTTATCATTTATCACCCTCCAGGTTCCCTCGGAGAGTTCATCAATGAGCTTGATGCCTTGATAAGCTCCTTTCCTGAGGACGGCTCACCTCTCACAGTTCTGGGCGACTTTAACCTCCCCACGTCTACCTTTGACTCATTCCTCTCTGCCTCCTTCTTTCCACTCCTCTCCTCTTTTGACCTCACCCTCTCACCTTCCCCCCCTACTCACAAGGCAGGCAATACGCTCGACCTCATCTTTACTAGATGCTGTTCTTCCACTAACCTCATTGCAACTCCCCTCCAAGTCTCCGACCACTACCTTGTATCCTTTTCCCTCTCGCTCTCATCCAACACCTCCCACACTGCCCCTACTCGGATGGTATCGCGCCGTCCCAACCTTCGCTCTCTCTCCCCCGCTACTCTCTCCTCTTCCATCCTATCATCTCTTCCCTCTGCTCAAACCTTCTCCAACCTATCTCCTGATTCTACCTCCTCAACCCTCCTCTCCTCCCTTTCTGCATCCTTTGACTCTCTATGTCCCCTATCCTCCAGGCCGGCTCGGTCCTCCCCTCCCGCTCCGTGGCTCGATGACTCATTGCGAGCTCACAGAACAGGGCTCCGGGCAGCCGAGCGGAAATGGAGGAAAACTCGCCTCCCTGCGGACCTGGCATCCTTTCACTCCCTCCTCTCTACATTTTCCTCCTCTGTCTCTGCTGCTAAAGCCACTTTCTACCACGCTAAATTCCAAGCATCTGCCTCTAACCCTAGGAAGCTCTTTGCCACCTTCTCCTCCCTCCTGAATCCTCCTCCCTCCCCTCCTCCCTCTCTGCAGATGACTTCGTCAACCATTTTGAAAAGAAGGTCGACGACATCCGATCCTCGTTTGCTAAGTCAAACGACACCGCTGGTTCTGCTCACACTGCCCTACCCTGTGCTCTGACCTCTTTCTCCCCTCTCTCTCCAGATGAAATCTCGCGTCTTGTGACGGCCGGCCGCTCAACAACCTGCCCGCTTGACCCTATCCCCTCCTCTCTTCTCCAGACCATTTCCGGAGACCTTCTCCCTTACCTCACCTCGCTCATCAACTCATCCCTGACCGCTGGCTACGTCCCTTCCGTCTTCAAGAGAGCGAGAGTTGCACCCCTTCTGAAAAAACCTACACTCGATCCCTCCGATGTCAACAATTACAGACCAGTATCCCTTCTTTCTTTTCTCTCCAAAACTCTTGAACGTGCCGTCCTTGGCCAGCTCTCCCGCTATCTCTCTCTGAATGACCTTCTTGATCCAAATCAGTCAGGTTTCAAGACTAGTCATTCAACTGAGACTGCTCTCCTCTGTATCATGGAGGCGCTCCGCACTGCTAAAGCTAACTCTCTCTCCTCTGCTCTCATCCTTCTAGATCTATCGGCTGCCTTCGATACTGTGAACCATCAGATCCTCCTCTCCACCCTCTCCGAGTTGGGCATCTCCGGCGCGGCCCACGCTTGGATTGCATCCTACCTGACAGGTCGCTCCTACCAGGTGGCGTGGCGAGAATCTGTCTCCTCACCACGCGCTCTCACCACTGGTGTCCCCCAGGGCTCTGTTCTTGGCCCTCTCCTATTCTCGCTATACACCAAGTCACTTGGCTCTGTCATAACCTCACATGGTCTCTCCTATCATTTACATTACATTTAAGTCATTTAGCAGACGCTCTTATCCAGAGCGACTTACAAATTGGTGCAATCACCTTATGACATCCAGTGGGACAGTCACTTAACAATAGTGCATCTAAAACTTAGGGGGGGTGGGGTGAGAGGGATTACTTAACCTATCCTAGGTATTCCTTAAAGAGGTGGGGTTTCAGGTGTCTCCGGAAGGTGGTGATTGACTCCGCTGTCCTGGCGTCGTGAGGGAGTTTGTTCCACCATTGGGGGGCCAGGGCAGCGAACAGTTTTGACTGGGCTGAGCGGGAGCTGTACTTCCTCAGTGGTAGGGAGGCGAGCAGGCCAGAGGTGGATGAACGCAGTGCCCTTGTTTGGGTGTAGGGCCTGATCAGAGCCTGGAGGTACTGAGGTGCCGTTCCCCTCACAGCTCCGTAGGCAAGCACCATGGTCTTGTAGCGGATGCGAGCTTCAACTGGAAGCCAGTGGAGAGAACGGAGGAGCGGGGTGACGTGAGAGAACTTGGGAAGGTTGAACACCAGACGGGCTGCGGCGTTCTGGATGAGTTGAAGGGGTTTAATGGCACAGGCAGGGAGCCCAGCCAACAGCGAGTTGCAGTAATCCAGACGGGAGATGACAAGTGCCTGGATTAGGACCTGCGCCGCTTCCTGTGTGAGGCAGGGTCGTATTCTGCGGATGTTGTAGAGCATGAACCTACAGGAACGGGCCACCGCCTTGATGTTAGTTGAGAACGACAGGGTGTTGTCCAGGATCACGCCAAGGTTCTTGGCGCTCTGGGAGGAGGACACAATGGAGTTGTCAACCGTGATGGCGAGATCATGGAACGGGCAGTCCTTCCCCGGGAGGAAGAGCAGCTCCGTCTTGCCGAGGTTCAGCTTGAGGTGGTGATCCGTCATCCACACTGATATGTCTGCCAGACATGCAGAGATGCGATTCGCCACCTGGTCATCAGAAGGAGGAAAGGAGAAGATTAATTGTGTGTCGTCTGCATAGCAATGATAAGAGAGACCATGTGAGGTTATGACAGAGCCAAGTGACTTGGTGTATAGCGAGAATAGGAGAGGGCCAAGAACAGAGCCCTGGGGGACACCAGTGGTGAGAGCGCGTGGTGAGGAGACAGATTCTCGCCACGCCACCTGGTAGGAGCGACCTGTCAGGTAGGACGCAATCCAAGCGTGGGCCGCGCCGGAGATGCCCAACTCGGAGAGGGTGGAGAGGAGGATCTGATGGTTCACAGTATCGAAGGCAGCCGATAGATCTAGAAGGATGAGAGCAGAGGAGAGAGAGTTAGCTTTAGCAGTGCGGAGCGCCTCCGTGATACAGAGGAGAGCAGTCTCAGTTGAGTGACTAGTCTTGAAACCTGACTGATTTGGATCAAGAAGGTCATTCAGAGAGAGATAGCGGGAGAGCTGGCCAAGGACGGCACGTTCAAGAGTTTTGGAGAGAAAAGAAAGAAGGGATACTGGTCTGTAATTGTTGACATCGGAGGGATCGAGTGTAGGTTTTTTCAGAAGGGGTGCAACTCTCGCTCTCTTGAAGACGGAAGGGACGTAGCCAACGGTCAGGGATGAGTTGATGAGCGAGGTGAGGTAAGGGAGAAGGTCTCCGGAAATGGTCTGGAGAAGAGAGGAGGGGATAGGGTCGAGCGGGCAGGTTGTTGGGCGGCCGGCCGTCACAAGACGCGAGATTTCATCTGGAGAGAGAGGGAGAAAGAGGTCAGAGCACAGGGTAGGGCAGTGTGAGCAGAACCAGCGGTGTCGTTTGACTTAGCAAACGAGGATCGGATGTCGTCGACCTTCTTTTCAAAATGGTTGACGAAGTCATCTGCAGAGAGGGAGGAGGGGGGCGGAGGATTCAGGAGGGAGGAGAAGGTGGCAAAGAGCTTCCTAGGGTTGGAGGCAGAAGCTTGGAATTTAGCGTGGTAGAAAGTGGCTTTAGCAGCAGAGACAGAGGAGGAAAATGTAGAGAGGAGGGAGTGAAAGGATGCCAGGTCCGCAGGGAGGCGAGTTTTCCTCCATTTCCGCTCGGCTGCCCGGAGCCCTGTTCTGTGAGCTCGCAATGAGTCATCGAGCCACGGAGCGGGAGGGGAGGACCGAGCCGGCCTGGAGGATAGGGGACATAGAGAGTCAAGGGATGCAGAGAGGGAGGAGAGGAGGGTTGAGGAGGCAGAATCAGGAGATAGGTGGGAGAAGGTTTGAGCGGAGGGAAGAGATGATAGGATGGAAGAGGAGAGAGTAGCGGGGGAGAGAGAGCGAAGGTTGGGACGGCGCGATACCATCCGAGTAGGGGCAGTGTGGGAGGTGTTGGATGAGAGCGAGAGGGAAAAGGATACAAGGCAGTGGTCGGAGACTTGGAGGGGAGTTGCAATGAGGTTAGTGGAAGAACAGCATCTAGTAAAGATGAGGTCGAGCGTATTGCCTGCCTTGTGAGTAGGGGGAAGGTGAGAGGGTGAGGTCAAAAGAGGAGAGGAGTGGAAAGAAGGAGGCAGAGAGGAAAGAGTCAAAGGTAGACGTGGGGAGGTTAAAGTCGCCCAGAACTGTGAGAGGTGAGCCGTCCTCAGGAAAGGAGCTTATCAAGGCATCAAGCTCATTGATGAACTCTCCGAGGGAACCTGGAGGGCGATAAATGATAAGGATGTTAAGCTTGAAAGGGCTAGTAACTGTGACAGCATGGAATTCAAAGGAGGCGATAGACAGATGGGTAAGGGGAGAAAGAGAGAATGACCACTTGGGAGAGATGAGGATCCCGGTGCCACCACCCCGCTGACCAGACGCTCTCGGGGTGTGCGAGAACACGTGGGCGGACGAAGAGAGAGCAGTAGGAGTAGCAGTGTTGTCTGTGGTGATCCATGTTTCCGTCAGGGCCAAGAAGTCGAGGGACTGGAGGGAGGCATGGGCTGAGATGAACTCTGCCTTGTTGACGGCAGATTGGCAGTTCCAGAGGCTACCGGAGACCTGGAACTCCACGTGGGTCGTGCGCGCTGGGACCACCAGAGTAGGGTGGCCGCGGCCACGCGGTGAGGAGCGTTTGTATGGTCTGTGCAGAGAGGAGAGAACAGGGATAAACCGACACATAGTTGACAGGCTACAGAAGAGGCTACGCTAATGCAAAGGAGATTGGAATGACAAGTGGACTACACGTCTCGAATGTTCAGAAAGTTAAGCTACGTAGCAAGAATCTTATTGACTAAAATGATTAAAATGATACAGTACTGCTGAAGTAGGCCAGCTGGCAGTGGGTGCGTTGCGAGCATAGATGTTATTTAGCTCATCTGGTAGGCATGTGTCACTGGGCAGCTCGTGGCTGTGCTTCCCTTTGTAGTCTGTAATAGTTTGCAAGCCCTGCCACATCCGACGAGCGTCAGAGCCGGTGTTGTATTATTCAATCTTAGTCCTGTTTCAACGCTTTGCCCGTTTGATGGTTCGTCGCAGGGCATAGCAGGAGTACTTGTAAGCTTCCGGGTTAGAGTTCCGCACCTTGGAAGCGGCACATGTTTCAGTCTGTGATATTAAAACAGTCCTGTAGTTTCTATCATTGCTATGCAGACGACACACAACTAATCTTCTCCTTTCCCCCTTCTGATGACCAGGTGGCGAATCGCATCTCTGCATGTCTGGCAGACATATCAGTGTGGATGACGGATCACCACCTCAAGCTGAACCTCGGCAAGACGGAGCTGCTCTTCCTCCCGGGGAAGGACTGCCCGTTCCATGATCTCGCCATCACGGTTGACAACTCCATTGTGTCCTCCTCCCAGAGCGCTAAGAACCTTGGCGTGATCCTGGACAACACCCTGTCGTTCTCAACCAACATCAAGGCGGTGGCCCGTTCCTGTAGGTTCATGCTCTACAACATCCGCAGAGTACGACCCTGCCTCACACAGGAAGCGGCGCAGGTCCTAATCCAGGCACTTGTCATCTCCCGTCTGGATTACTGCAACTCGCTGTTGGCTGGGCTCCCTGCCTGTGCCATTAAACCCCTACAACTCATCCAGAACGCCGCAGCCCGTCTGGTGTTCAACCTTCCCAAGTTCTCTCACGTCACCCCGCTCCTCCGTTCTCTCCACTGGCTTCCAGTTGAAGCTCGCATCCGCTACAAGACCATGGTGCTTGCCTACGGAGCTGTGAGGGGAACGGCACCTCAGTACCTCCAGGCTCTGATCAGGCCCTACACCCAAACAAGGGCACTGCGTTCATCCACCTCTGGCCTGCTCGCCTCCCTACCACTGAGGAAGTACAGTTCCCGCTCAGCCCAGTCAAAACTGTTCGCTGCTCTGGCCCCCCAATGGTGGAACAAACTCCCTCACGACGCCAGGACAGCGGAGTCAATCACCACCTTCCGGAGACACCTGAAACCCCACTGTTTAAGGAATACCTAGGATAGGATAAGTATTCCCTCTCACCCCCCCCTTTAAGATTTAGATGCACTATTGTAAAGTGACTGTTCCACTGGATGTCATAAGGTGAATGCACCAATTTGTAAGTCGCTCTGGATAAGAGCGTCTGCTAAATGACTTAAATGTAAATGTAATCCAAAGGGGCTCTAACCAGTGGACCTGGCACTTACTATCATACCCCATTCAAAGGGGCTCTAACCAGTGGACCTGGCACCTACTACCATACCCCATTCAAAGGCACTTTAATATTTTGTCTTGCCAATTCACCTTCTGATTGGCACACATACACAATCCTTGTTTCAATTGTCTCAAGGCTTAAAAATCCTTCTTTAACCCGTCTCCTCCCCTTCATCTACACTGATTGAAGTGGATTTAACAGGTGACATCAATAAGGGATCATAGGTTTCACCTGGATTCACCTGGTCAGTCTCATGGAAAGAGCAGGTGTTCCTAATGTTTTGTCCAATCAGCGTATAAGTCAGTTAAATTAAGAACAAATTCTTATTTTCAATGACGGCCTACACTGGCCAAACCCGGACGACACTGGGCCAATTGTGTGCCGCACTATGGGACTCCCAATCACGGCCGGTAACGGTTAAAATAATGTCTGGGACTATAACAGAATTGATATGCCAGGTGAAAATCCAACCAGAATTATTTCTTTTTTATTATGGAAACCTATTGTTTCTATGTAACTCCATCTCCCAGATTGCAATTCCTATGTCTTCCACTAGATGTCAACATTCTTTATTCAAGGTTTCAGGCTTCTTTTTTGAAAAGCACAACAGAGACCTACCATGGCTTGCTCTATCTTGTTGTCGATTGCGATCATGCTGCTGCTCGACCCACTGCAAAGACGAGAAAATAAACAGTTTTGAATAGTGTGTGTGTGTGCGTGTTTCTAGATTCAGTGTAATGTGGTGGCACATGGTTCCCATCAGAGTATGGAGTTGAGTGGTCAGAAATCCCACTCAGCTGCTCCACATCCTTTCCAACCGCTCCACTAAAAACCAAACCGCTGCTCGCTCACAAGGGAAAATAAACTAATTACCACTCATTCATTAAAACACCATTTAACCAACACCCATCTATTGTTATGACTACCTGGACCATTTGATTTTGAATTATTGAAACCAAACCAAATTATTTAAATGAAAAGTATTTTCATAAATAAACACTCTGAATAGACTACATGTCATAGTAACACTCTGAATAGACTACATGTCATGTTAAACAGCATATTAACACTCTGAATAGACTACATGTCATATTAACACTCTGAATAGACTACATGTCATATTAACACTCTGAATAGACTACATGTCATATTAAACACTCTGAATAGACTACATGTCATATTAACACTCTGACTAGACTACATGTCATATTAAACAGCATATTAACACTCTGAATAGACTACATGTCATATTAACACTCTGAATAGACTACATGTCATATTAAACACTCTGAATAGACTACATGTCATATTAACACTCTGAATAGACTACATGTCATATTAAACAGCATATTAACACTCTGAATAGACTACATGTCATATTAACACTCTGAATAGACTACATGTCATATTAAACACTCTGAATAGACTACATGTCATATTAACACTCTGAATAGACTACATGTCATATTAACACTCTGAATAGACTACATGTCATATTAACACTCTGAATAGACTACATGTCATATTAAACACTCTGAATAGACTACATGTCATATTAACACTCTGAATAGACTACATGTCATATTAACACTCTGAATAGACTACATGTCATTAAACACATATTAACACTCTGAATAGACTACATGTCATATTAAACAGCATATTAACACTCTGAATAGACTACATGTCATATTAAACACTCTGAATAGACTACATGTCATATTAACACTCTGAATAGACTACATGTCATATTAACACTCTGAATAGACTACATGTCATATTAACACTCTGAATAGACTACATGTCATATTAAACATCATATTAAACACTCTGAATAGACTACATGTCATATTAAACACTCTGAATAGACTACATGTCATATTAAACATCATATTAAACACTCTGAATAGACTACATGTCATATTAACACTCTGAATAGACTACATGTCATATTAAACATC
The DNA here is from genome assembly GCF_021184085.1 of Oncorhynchus gorbuscha. NCBI lineage: Eukaryota > Metazoa > Chordata > Actinopteri > Salmoniformes > Salmonidae > Oncorhynchus > Oncorhynchus gorbuscha. The sequence goes on from NC_060197.1 coordinate 49,778,520, forward strand.
ATATTAAACACTGAATAGACTACATGTCATATTAAACACTCTGAATAGACTACATGTCATATTAAACATCATATTAAACACTCTGAATAGACTACATGTCATATTAACACTCTGAATAGACTACATGTCATATTAACACTCTGAATAGACTACATGTCATATTAAACAGCATATTAACACTCTGAATAGACTACATGTCATATTAACACTCTGAATAGACTACATGTCATATTAACCCTCTGAATAGACTACATGTCATATTAACACTCTGAATAGACTACATGTCATATTAACACTCTGAATAGACTACATGTCATATTAACACTCTGAATAGACTACATGTCATATTAACACTCTGAATAGACTACATGTCATATTAAACACTCTGAATAGACTACATGTCATATTAACACTCTGAATAGACTACATGTCATATTAACACTCTGAATAGACTACATGTCATATTAAACAGCATATTAACACTCTGAATAGACTACATGTCATATTAAACAGCATATTAACACTCTGAATAGACTACATGTCATATTAAACAGCATATTAACACTCTGAATAGACTACATGTCATATTAACACTCTGAATAGACTACATGTCATATTAACACTCTGAATAGACTACATGTCATATTAACACTCTGAATAGACTACATGTCATATTAACACTCTGAATAGACTACATGTCATATAAACACTCTGAATAGACTACATGTCATATTAACACTCTGAATAGACTACATGTCATATTAACACTCTGAATAGACTACATGTCATATTAAACAGCATATTAACACTCTGAATAGACTACATGTCATATTAAACAGCATATTAACACTCTGAATAGACTACATGTCATATTAACACTCTGAATAGACTACATGTCATATTAAACAGCATATTAACACTCTGAATAGACTACATGTCATATTAAACAGCATATTAACACTCTGAATAGACTACATGTCATATTAACACTCTGAATAGACTACATGTCATATTAACACTCTGAATAGACTACATGTCATATTAAACAGCATATTAACACTCTGAATAGACTACATGTCATATTAAACAGCATATTAAACACTCTGAATAGACTACATGTCATATTAAACAGCATATTAAACACTCTGAATAGACTACATGTCATATTAACACTCTGAATAGACATGTCATATTAACACTCTGAATAGACTACATGTCATATAAACACTGAATAGACTACATGTCATATTAACACTCTGAATAGACTACATGTCATATTAACACTCTGAATAGACTACATGTCATATTAACACTCTGAATAGACTACATGTCATATTAACACTCTGAATAGACTACATGTCATATTAACACTCTGAATAGACTACATGTCATATTAAACAGCATATTAACACTCTGAATAGACTACATGTCATATTAACACTCTGAATAGACTACATGTCATATTAACACTCTGAATAGACTACATGTCATATTAAACAGCATATTAACACTCTGAATAGACTACATGTCATATTAAACAGCATATTAAACACTCTGAATAGACTACATGTCATATTAAACAGCATATTAAACACTCTGAATAGACTACATGTCATATTAACACTCTGAATAGACTACATGTCATATTAACACTCTGAATAGACTACATGTCATATTAAACAGCATATTAACACTCTGAATAGACTACATGTCATATTAACACTCTGAATAGACTACATGTCATATTAACACTCTGAATAGACTACATGTCATATTAAACAGCATATTAACACTCTGAATAGACTACATGTCATATTAACACTCTGAATAGACTACATGTCATATTAAACAGCATATTAACACTCTGAATAGACTACATGTCATATTAAACAGCATATTAACACTCTGAATAGACTACATGTCATATTAAACAGCATATTAACACTCTGAATAGACTACATGTCATATTAAACAGCATATTAACACTCTGAATAGACTACATGTCATATTAACACTCTGAATAGACTACATGTCATATTAAACAGCATATTAACACTCTGAATAGACTACATGTCATATTAAACACTCTGAATAGACTACATGTCATATTAACACTCTGAATAGACTACATGTCATATTAAACAGCATATTAACACTCTGAATAGACTACATGTCATATTAACACTCTGAATAGACTACATGTCATATTAACACTCTGAATAGACTACATGTCATATTAAACACTCTGAATAGACTACATGTCATATTAAACAGCATATTAACACTCTGAATAGACTACATGTCATATTAACACTCTGAATAGACTACATGTCATATTAACACTCTGAATAGACTACATGTCATATTAACACTCTGAATAGACTACATGTCATATTAACACTCTGAATAGACTACATGTCATATTAACACTCTGAATAGACTACATGTCATATTAACACTCTGAATAGACTACATGTCATATTAAACACTCTGAATAGACTACATGTCATATTAAACACTCTGAATAGACTACATGTCATATTAAACAGCATATAAACACTCTGAATAGACTACATGTCATATTAACACTCTGAATAGACTACATGTCATATTAACACTCTGAATAGACTACATGTCATATTAACACTCTGAATAGACTACATGACCCTGCCTCACACAGGAAGCGGCGCAGGTCCTAATCCAGGCACTTGTCATCTCCCGTCTGGATTACTGCAACTCGCTGTTGGCTGGGCTCCCTGCCTGTGCCATTAAACCCCTTCAACTCATCCAGAACGCCGCAGCCCGTCTGGTGTTCAACCTTCCCAAGTTCTCTCACGTCACCCCGCTCCTCCGTTCTCTCCACTGGCTTCCAGTTGAAGCTCGCATCCGCTACAAGACCATGGTGCTTGCCTACGGAGCTGTGAGGGGAACGGCACCTCAGTACCTCCAGGCTCTGATCAGGCCCTACACCCAAACAAGGGCACTGCGTTCATCCACCTCTGGCCTGCTCGCCTCCCTACCACTGAGGAAGTACAGCTCCCGCTCAGCCCAGTCAAAACTGTTCGCTGCCCTGGCCCCCCAATGGTGGAACAAACTCCCTCACGACGCCAGGACAGCGGAGTCAATCACCACCTTCCGGAGACACCTGAAACCCCACCTCTTTAAGGAATACCTAGGATAGGTTAAGTAATCCCTCTCACCCCACCCCCCCTAAGTTTTAGATGCACTATTGTTAAGTGACTGTCCCACTGGATGTCATAAGGTGAATGCACCAATTTGTAAGTCGCTCTGGATAAGAGCGTCTGCTAAATGACTTAAATGTAAATGTAAATGTAAACAGCATATTAACACTCTGAATAGACTACATGTCATATTAACACTCTGAATAGACTACATGTCATATTAAACACTCTGAATAGACTACATGTCATATTAAACACTCTGAATAGACTACATGTCATATTAAACAGCATATTAACACTCTGAATAGACTACATGTCATATTAAACATCATATTAAACACTCTGAATAGACTACATGTCATATTAAACACTCTGAATAGACTACATGTCATATTAAACATCATATTAAACACTCTGAATAGACTACATGTCATATTAACACTCTGAATAGACTACATGTCATATTAACACTCTGAATAGACTACATGTCATATTAAACAGCATATTAACACTCTGAATAGACTACATGTCATATTAACACTCTGAATAGACTACATGTCATATTAACCCTCTGAATAGACTACATGTCATATTAACACTCTGAATAGACTACATGTCATATTAACACTCTGAATAGACTACATGTCATATTAACACTCTGAATAGACTACATGTCATATTAAACACTCTGAATAGACTACATGTCATATTAACACTCTGAATAGACTACATGTCATATTAAACAGCATATTAACACTCTGAATAGACTACATGTCATATTAAACAGCATATTAACACTCTGAATAGACTACATGTCATATTAAACAGCATATTAACACTGAATAGACTACATGTCATATTAACACTCTGAATAGACTACATGTCATATTAAACAGCATATTAACACTCTGAATAGACATGTCATATTAACACTCTGAATAGACTACATGTCATATTAACACTCTGAATAGACTACATGTCATATTAACACTCTGAATAGACTACATGTCATATTAAACAGCATATTAACACTCTGAATAGACTACATGTCATATTAAACAGCATATTAAACACTCTGAATAGACTACATGTCATATTAAACAGCATATTAAACACTCTGAATAGACTACATGTCATATTAACACTCTGAATAGACATGTCATATTAACACTCTGAATAGACATGTCATATAAACACTCTGAATAGACATGTCATATTAACACTCTGAATAGACTACATGTCATATTAAACAGCATATTAAACACTCTGAATAGACTACATGTCATATTAAACACTCTGAATAGACTACATGTCATATTAAACAGCATATTAAACACTCTGAATAGACTACATGTCATATTAACACTCTGAATAGACTACATGTCATATTAAACATCATATTAACACTCTGAATAGACTACATGTCATATTAACACTCTGAATAGACATGTCATATTAACACTCTGAATAGACTACATGTCATATTAACACTCTGAATAGACTACATGTCATACTAAACAGCATATTAACACTCTGAATAGACTACATGTCATATTAAACAGCATATTAAACACTCTGAATAGACTACATGTCATATTAAACAGCATATTAAACACTCTGAATAGACTACATGTCATATTAAACAGCATATTAACACTCTGAATAGACTACATGTCATATTAAACAGCATATTAACACTCTGAATAGACTACATGTCATATTAAACAGCATATTAACACTCTGAATAGACTACATGTCATATTAAACAGCATATTAACACTCTGAATAGACTACATGTCATATTAACACTCTGAATAGACTACATGTCATATTAACACTCTGAATAGACTACATGTCATATTAACACTCTGAATAGACTACATGTCATATTAAACACTCTGAATAGACTACATGTCATATTGAATACATGTCATATTAAACAGCATATTAACACTCTGAATAGACTACATGTCATATTAAACAGCATATTAACACTCTGAATAGACTACATGTCATATTAAACAGCATATTAAACACTCTGAATAGACTACATGTCATATTAAACAGCATATTAAACACTCTGAATAGACTACATGTCATATTAACACTGAATAGACTACATGTCATATTAACACTCTGAATAGACTACATGTCATATTAACACTCTGAATAGACTACATGTCATATTAACACTCTGAATAGACTACATGTCATATTAACACTCTGAATAGACTACATGTCATATTAACACTCTGAATAGACTACATGTCATATTAAACAGCATATTAACACTCTGAATAGACTACATGTCATATTAACACTCTGAATAGACTACATGTCATATTAAACAGCATATTAACACTCTGAATAGACTACATGTCATATTAACACTCTGAATAGACTACATGTCATATTAACACTCTGAATAGACTACATGTCATATTAAACAGCATATTAACACTCTGAATAGACTACATGTCATATTAACACTCTGAATAGACTACATGTCATATTAAACAGCATATTAACACTCTGAATAGACTACATGTCATATTAAACACTCTGAATAGACTACATGTCATATTAACACTCTGAATAGACTACATGTCATATTAACACTCTGAATAGACTACATGTCATATTAAACAGCATATTAACACTCTGAATAGACTACATGTCATATTAAACACTCTGAATAGACTACATGTCATATTAAACAGCATATAAACACTCTGAATAGACTACATGTCATATTAACACTCTGAATAGACTACATGTCATATTAACACTCTGAATAGACTACATGACCCTGCCTCACACAGGAAGCGGCGCAGGTCCTAATCCAGGCACTTGTCATCTCCCGTCTGGATTACTGCAACTCGCTGTTGGCTGGGCTCCCTGCCTGTGCCATTAAACCCCTTCAACTCATCCAGAACGCCGCAGCCCGTCTGGTGTTCAACCTTCCCAAGTTCTCTCACGTCACCCCGCTCCTCCGTTCTCTCCACTGGCTTCCAGTTGAAGCTCGCATCCGCTACAAGACCATGGTGCTTGCCTACGGAGCTGTGAGGGGAACGGCACCTCAGTACCTCCAGGCTCTGATCAGGCCCTACACCCAAACAAGGGCACTGCGTTCATCCACCTCTGGCCTGCTCGCCTCCCTACCACTGAGGAAGTACAGCTCCCGCTCAGCCCAGTCAAAACTGTTCGCTGCCCTGGCCCCCCAATGGTGGAACAAACTCCTCACGACGCCAGGACAGCGGAGTCAATCACCACCTTCCGGAGACACCTGAAACCCCACCTCTTTAAGGAATACCTAGGATAGGTTAAGTAATCCCTCTCACCCCACCCCCCCTAAGTTTTAGATGCACTATTGTTAAGTGACTGTCCCACTGGATGTCATAAGGTGAATGCACCAATTTGTAAGTCGCTCTGGATAAGAGCGTCTGCTAAATGACTTAAAAATGTAAATGTAAATGTAAACAGTCATATTAACACTCTGAATATTAACACTCTGATATAACACTACATGTAAACAGCATATTAACACTCTGAATAGACTACATGTCATATTAAACACTCTGAATAGACTACATGTCATATTAAACACTCTGAATAGACTACATGTCATATTAAACAGCATATTAACACTCTGAATAGACTACATGTCATATTAAACAGCATATAAACACTCTGAATAGACTACATGTCATATTAACACTCTGAATAGACTACATGTCATATTAAACAGCATATAAACACTCTGAATAGACTACATGTCATATTAAACAGCATATAAACACTCTGAATAGACTACATGTCATATTAACACTCTGAATAGACTACATGTCATATTAAACATCATATTAAACACTCTGAATAGACTACATGTCATATTAAACAGCATATTAACACTCTGAATAGACTACATGTCATATTAAACAGCATATAAACACTCTGAATAGACTACATGTCATATTAACACTGAATAGACTACATGTCATATTAACACTCTGAATAGACTACATGTCATATTAACACTCTGAATAGACTACATGTCATATTAAACAGCATATTAACACTCTGAATAGACTACATGTCATATTAACACTCTGAATAGACTACATGTCATATTAACACTCTGAATAGACTACATGTCATATTAACACTCTGAATAGACTACATGTCATATTAAACAGCATATTAACACTCTGAATAGACTACATGTCATATTAAACTCTGAATAGACTACATATTAAACACATGTCATATTAACACTGAATAGACTACATGTCATATTAACACTCTGAATAGACTACATGTCATATTAACACTCTGAATAGACTACATGTCATATTAACACTCTGAATAGACTACATGTCATACTAAACAGCATATTAACACTCTGAATAGACTACATGTCATATTAAACAGCATATAAACACTCTGAATAGACTACATGTCATACTAAACAGCATATTAACACTCTGAATAGACTACATGTCATATTAAATAGCATATAAACACTCTACATTAGTCACGAGCCAGACAGGGCGCCTAAGAAGGAATGAATGTATTGTATTAGCCTATTGCATTAGCCTATTGTATTAGCCTATTGTATTAGCCTATTGCATTAGCCTATTGTATTAGCCTATTGTATTAGCCTATTATCTCGGGTATTTCAAGGCTATAGCCGACAAACAAATACATTGTGGCACATTTGAGAGTGTGACACGCTAGGCTGGCAGGAACATAAAGCGCTCAGCACCTAAACATTTAGTTGTATTAAATCATTATACTCAATAAATTGTTACTTAGAATGAAATTCAAATGAATGAAAAATGTCTTATTAGGCCCAGTGGCTTTGAATTAATTTGAGCTTTTTAGGCAATATAACACTATCAAAATGCCAGGACTATTGGGCCAAAATCAATTGTAGCCTATTGTGGCACAAAATAATCAAAAGGTCTGACTGCTCAGAGATGGGAAAATGGTGACAACGGGGGACCAGCGTGTGTGTGCGTTTCAAGGGAAAGGGGTGTATCTGATCTCCATCAGCTAGGACTTGACATTGGTTAATCAAATCTTCCCATTTCTGCCAGTTTTTGCTCAATTTCATGCCTTCTCAAACAGCTGCAACTGCATATGCATTCACACATCAATTCTTCTCTCGAGTTGGGCTCAGGATGGAGCAACTGTTGAACATCTCTGAGTGTATGGTTGTTTGTGGGGAAAGAGGTTGAGTATGCATGAGTATCCCACATATGATGCTATGCATATATACAATACCCCATAATACCCCATAATGACATCACAATACCCCATAATGACATCACAATAATAAGGTAGTAATGTTACGGACAATACAGGACGAATCACAATAATTGTTTGCTAAAATAATCATTGTAATTTTTGTAATGGCAATCCTGGTTCTAGGTACCAATCCTGGTTCTAGGTAACAATCCTTTGCATGAACTGCCTACATTACTACGCATTTGATTTGTTAATTGTGGAAAATAACATACGCAATATTGTTATATATATATATATATATATATATATAAATAACTGCCCAAAAAAAGTCCCCTTTTCAGACCCTTTCTTTCAAAGATAATTTGTACAGATCCAAATAACTTCATTATAAAGGGTTTAAACACTGTTTCCCAGGCTTGTTCAATGAATCATAATCAATTAATGAACACGCGGTCGTTAAGACACTAACAGCTTACAGACGGTAGGCAATTAAGGTCACAGTTATGAAAACGTAGGACACTAAAGAGACCTTCCTACTGACTCTGAAAACACCAAAAGAAAGATGCCCTGGGTCCCTGCTCATCTGTGTGAACGTGCCTTAGGCATGCTGCAAGGAGGCATGAGGCCTGCAGATGTGGCCAGGGCAATAAATTGCAATGTCCGTACTATGAGACACCTAAGACAGCACTACAGGGAGACAGAACGCACAGCTGATCGTCCTCGCAGTGGCAGACCACGTGTAACAACACCTGCACAGGATCGGTATATCCAAACATCACACCTGCGGGACAGGTACAGGACGGCAACAACAAACGCCCGAGTTACACCAGGAACGCACAATCCCTCCATCAGTGCTCAGACTGTCCGCAACAAACAGAGAGCCTGGACTGAGGACTTGTAGGCCTTATCTAAGGCAGGATCTCACCAGACATCACCGACAACAACGTCGCCTATGGGCACAAACCCACCGTCGCTGGACCAGACAGGACTGACAAAAAGTGCTCCTCACTGACGAGTCGCGGTTTTGTCTCACCAGGTGTGATGGTTGGATTCACGTTTATCGTCGAAGGAATAGGCGTTACGCCGAGGCCAGTACTTTGGAGCGGGATCGATTTGGAGGTGGAGGGTCCATCATGGTCTGGGACGGGATTCTCTCCCTCCATAAAAGACAAGGAATATAATATCTATTGTTTACAGGAAACTCATTCAATGATTTTAGATGAAGTTGTGAGGAAAAAGGACAGGGGGGGTTGAAATATACTTCTCCAAATGGGCAAGAAATTTAAGAGGTGATTAATTAAAAATAATTTTGATCCAAATGTGCAAATTGTGCAACAGATCCACAAGGTAGAGGGATGATTTTAAATATGTTATTGGACCATAAACAGACATGTCTCATTTACCTTTACGGTCCAAATAATGATGATCCACGCTTCTTTGAAAATATATAGAATAATTGATCAACCTTACAAGCAATACAAGACTATTATTATGGTGATTGATTATAATATGGTTTTAAATAATTCTATGGAACGTAATTGAAATCACGAATGTCATGGATCTAGTAGATATTTGGATGCTTAATTATCCTGACCTAGTGAGATATACATGGCAGAGGCTTAACCAAAAAGTTATAAAGAAAACAAGTTTTGATAGGGGAGTGAATGCGGTCAGATCAACAAATAATTGGCATATACATTACATTTACAGAAATTCCACGTGGAAGAGGATATTTAATCAAAGCCTATTGGATGATAAATTATTCTGTCCTTGCTAAAACGTTATTAGACTTTTTCCTAAATAAACATAGGTATATGTATATCCCCTTACACTGTGTATAAGACAGTAGTTTTGGAATTGTTAGTTAGATTACTTGTTGGTTATCACTGCATTGTCGGAACTAGAAGCACAATCATTTCGCTACACTCGCATTAACATCTGCTAACCATGTGTATGTGACAAATAAAATTTGATTTGATTTGATTTGGTACAGCAAATCCCCTTATTGTATGGGACACTTTTAAAATGTGTATTTAGAGGCCATGCAGCTCAGTACTCATCTATAAAACAAAAGCAATTTAGGTCAAACGAGTCCATATTAACAAAGGAAATAGAAGGACAGTACTGATAGTTAGAATACATTAGAGGAAAAACGTGGAGGAACCTATGGAGGGAATGGAGAAACTTATTCAAGAAAGATCAAGTGTAATTTATTATAAAAATAAAGCAAACTGGATGGAAAATACAGAAAAATGCACCAAATAATTTTTTGAAATCTTCAACGTAGAAATGACCAAAAATAACTGACTGAAACTTGTTACAAATGACAGTCACTCATGATTCACCAAACTACATTTAGAAAGAGGAAGCAAAGTCCTTTAAGAATGTTTTCATTTCACTCTTCTCCATCTCCTCGAACCGAAGATGATTGTATGGATAAAAAAATAAAAAACATCCATGTAACAAAATGTGTCAAAACTAAAGGGGGTCTGAATACTTCCTGAAGGCACGGTTTATTCAGAAACTAAAGGGGTCTGAATACTTCCTGAAGGCACGGTTTATTCAGAAACTAAAGGGGTCTGAATACTTCCTGAAGGCACGGTTTATTCAGAAACTAAAGGGGGTCTGAATACTTCCTGAAGGCACGGTTTATTCAGAAACTAAAGGGGTCTGAATACTTCCTGAAGGCACGGTTTATTCAGAAACTAAAGGGGTCTGAATACTTCCTGAAGGCACGGTTTATTCAGAAACTAAAGGGGTCTGAATACTTCCCTAAAGGGGTCTGAATACTTCCTGAAGGCACGGTTTATTCAGAAACTAAAGGGGTCTGAATACTTCCTGAAGGCACGGTTTATTCAGAAACTAAAGGGGTCTGAATACTTCCTGAAGGAAAGGTTTATTCAGAAACTAAAGGGGTCTGAATACTTTCTGAAGGCACGGTTTATTCAGAAAGTATTCCTACCTTCTTTTTCTGTTACATTTTAAAATAAGGCTGTAATGAATACTTTATGGTATTCCTACCTTCTTTTCTGTTCATTTCAAAATAAGGCTGTAATGTATGGTTCCCCCCCCCCCCTCATCAATATACACACAATACCCCATAATGACATCACAATACCCCATAATGACATCACAATACCTCATAATGACATCACAATACCCCATAATGACATCACAATACCCCATAATGACATCACAATACCCCATAATGACAAAGCAAAAACAGTTTTTTTAGAAATGTTTGCCAATTTATAAAAAATAAACTGAAATATCACATTTACATTCAGGCCAAAGAGTTCAATCTGGTTTTCATCAGACCAGGGAATCTTGTTTCTAATGGTCTAAGAGTCATTAGGTGGCTTTTGACAAACTCCAAGCTGGCGGTCATGTGCCTTTCACTGAGAAAGGTTGCAAGTTCAAATCCCTGAGCTGTGAAGGTACAAATCTGTCGTTCTGCCCCTGAACAGGCAGTTAACCCTCTGTTCCTAGGTCGTCATTGAAAATAAGAATTTGTTCTTAACTGACTTGCCTAGTTAGATAAAGGTAAAATAAAAAATAAAAAAGTGGCTTCCGTCTGGCCACTCTACCATAAAAGCCTGATTGGTGGAGTGCTGCAGAAATGGTTGTCCTTCTGGAAGGTTCTCCCATCTCCCCAGAGGAATTCTGGAACTCTATCAGAGTGTTCATCGGGTTCTTGGGTTAGGGTTAGGGGAGAATAACCCAAGGCCATTCTCCCCAGATTGCTCAGTTTAGCCGGGCGGCCAGCTCTGGCCGCAAAAGGCATGGATTTTTTTAGGGGGCATTGTGGCCACACAAAGGGGATGCCGCCGTGAAAAGAAAAAGCTGCCGTGAAATTCTAGGCATTATCAAGTGCTGGTCAAATTGTGAATGAGTGACTGATGTAGTGTGTACAGCCTGCGTAAAAAAACAAAGCAGAGCTCATGCCTTTCAAGCAACCTTTTTCAAATCTTCATCAGAGCCTCATGCAGCCTTACAATGTATTAAAAATGTAGGGTCTTTTTTTAAACACACCTACCAATGTATTAAAAATCAAAACATAACCCAACGTCAGTAGAACAACTAAAGTTACATAAATAACTCTAAATTAAGCATATAGGAGTACATGTTTCTTTGGTGACCGCTCAACACAGAACAGCCGCATGTGTGCCCTCCCTCAAATCTCTTGGAGAAAATATCCTTTCTATTTTATTCAGCTTTGTTCAATTATATTCCTCATACTATAAAATAATACCAGGGAATTCTAAGCAAATCTTGTCTGCTAAATGAACTAGTGTATCCTAGAGCCATATGGCACAGCCATATCAGGGCCTAACATAAGGACTGACTCAGAGGATGCTATTGTGTTGTTCTGAAATAGACTACATTTTCTTCAGACCTGTCTGTCTAAAATAAATAATGCATTTATTGTGAAGGTGTAGGCTAGATTAAATGAATTTATTGTGAAGGTGTAGGCTAGATTAAATGAATTTATTGTGAAGGTGTAGGCTAGATAGATGAAAAATGAATTTATTAAATGTGAAGGTGCATTTATTGTGAAGGCTAGATTAAATGTATTTAGATTAAATGATTAAATGCATTTATTGTGAAGGTGTAGGCTAGATTAAATGCATTTATTAGACTTTAAAAAAAGTAGATGTTCCAAAGGTCAGTGGCTTGTAGGCTGTGGAAGCCAGGAAGCTCTGTGGAAACCAGGAAGCTCTGTGGAAGCCAGGAAGCTCTGTGGAAGCCAGGAAGCTCTGTGGAAGCCAGGAAGCTCTGTGGAAGCAAGGAAGCTCTGTGGAAGCCAGGAGATGCTAAATGTGTTTATGTTCGTGGCTGACAAAACTTTGACTGCCACAGCCTTACAATAAATTGCCATTAGATTTGCCCATGGTCTTTTCAGATCACCCTGTATGCAGCCAGCTACCCTAACCCCACAGAGCCAGAGACCCAACTCTAAACCAGCCCCAGCCAGCTACCCTAACCCCACAGAGCCGAGACCCAACTCTAAACCAGCCCCAGCCAGCTACCCTAACCCCACAGAGCCAGAGACCCAACTCTAAACCAGCCCCAGCCAGCTACCCTAACCCCACAGAGCCAGAGACCCAACTCTAAACCAGCCCCAGCCAGCTACCCTAACCCCACAGAGCCAGAGAGACCCAACTCTAAACCAGCCCCAGCCAGCTACCCTAACCCCACAGAGCCAGAGACCCAACTCTAAACCAGCCCCAGCCAGCTACCCTAACCCCACAGAGCCAGAGACCCAACTCTAAACCAGCCCCAGCCAGCTACCCTAACCCCACAGAGCCAGAAACCCAACTCTAAACCAGCCCCAGCCAGCTACCCTAACGCCACAGAGCCAGATGAGCCCAAACTCTAAACCAGCCCCGGCCAGCTACCCTAACCCCACAGAGCCAGAGACCCAATTCTAAACCAGCCCCAGCCAGCTACCCTAACCCCACAGAGCCAGAGACCCAACTCTAAACCAGCCCCAGCCAGCTACCCTAACCCCACAGAGCCAGAGACCAAACTCTAAACCAGCCCCAGCCAGCTACCCTAACCCCACAGAGCCAGAGACCCAACTCTAAACCAGCCCCGGCCAGCTACCCTAACCCCACAGAGCCAGAACCAGCCCCAACTACCCTAAACCAGCCAAACCAGCCAGCCCCAGCCCTAACCCCACAGAGCCAGAGACCCAACTCTAAACCAGCCCCAGCCAGCTACCCTAACCCCACAGAGCCAGAGACCAAACTCTAAACCAGCCCCAGCCAGCTAATTGATCCCAGATGAGAGAAGGCTTTGTCTGTGGATTTAGATTATGTTCTGATTCTATCCACACGTCTCATTGGCTAATCCTCATTTCACTTTTCCCGCAGGGCGGAATCTCCTGTCAAGGCGAGGGGGAGTCTGCTCACATGAGGTACCATTCTGCCTCTCCCACACACCACACTGTCCTGCACTCTCATTGGTTCACACAGGTGCAAACTCCTCCTAAACCCGTCCCCTCGGTGCCTCATCCAATGACAACACGTGTCATTCTCAGCCGCCCACTCGCACTGAGTATGTTGATTACCTTTCCAGGATCAACATACTCTGACCCGTCTGTGTTAACCCCCTCCCCACGCGGCTGTAACGTATAAACATTGAGTGGAGGATTAGATGCATCCCAGCCATAATCTCTCCTGTGGTGACAACACACACTAGCATCCACTGACTGTTCAATCTCTGAACCTCGTCCAGAGACACAGGGCTGATATTGACAACACAAACAACCTTTGAGAGTGAGAGAGTGAGAGAGATGGATGAGAAGGGGACATTGGACTACACTTTAAATAGAGAGGAACGAGTGCATACTTAGGGGAGGAGCCAGCCTGATCAGCCACCAGCCTGTGATTATGCAAGACTACACAGTCTTAGGCCTCTAGCTCATTCACTCACTTCCTCATCACCCCTCCCCCACATCAGCCACAATAATGCTAAAGGACCTTTGATTGTAAACTTGTCATGGTCAAAACATATAGATTCAGTGTTTGTGAAGATGGAGAGAGGTTTGTCTGTAATAAAGAGATGCTCTGCTTTTTTGACACCACACTCCACAAAGAAAGTCCTGCAGGCTCTAGTTTGATCTTATCTGGGTTATTGTCCAGTCGTGTGGTCCAGCGCTGCAAAGAAGGACCTACGCTGAACAAAAATATAAAAACGTAACATGCAACTATTTCTAACATTTTATTGAGTTGCAGTTCATATAAGAAAAATCAGTAAATTTTAAATTCATTAGGACCTAATCTATGGATTTCACATGACTGGGAATACAGATATGCATCTGTTGGTTACAAATACCTTATAAAAAAGGTAGGGGCGTGGATCAGAAAACTAGTCAGTATCTGGTGTGACCATTTGCCTCATGCAGCGCGACACATCTCCTTCACATAGAGTTAATCAGGCTGTTGATTGTGGCCTTTTGAATGTTGTCTCACTTATCTTCAATGGCTGTGTGAAGTTGCTGGATATTGGACTGGAACACGCTGTCATACACGTTGATCCAGAGCATCCCAAACATGCTCAATGGGTGTCTGGTGAGTATGCAGGCCTTGGAAGAACTAGGACATTTTCCCGGAATTGTGTGCAGATCCTTGTGACATCCTTGTGCCGTGCATTATCATGCTGAAACATGAGGTGATGGTGGTGGATGAATGGCACGACAATGGGCCTCAGGATCTCGTCACGGTATCTCTGTGATTCCAGGGTAATAAAAGGTGGAGGCAGTCTAATGGTCTGGGGATAGAAACAGCTGACTAGTGGTGTCTATTCAGCAGCCTAATGGTAGAAACAGCTGACTAGTGGTGTCTATTCAGCAGTCTGATGGTAGAAACAGCTGACTAGTGGTGTCTATTCAGCAGTCTGATGGTCTGGAGGTAGAAACAGCTGACTAGTGGTGTCTATTCAGCAGTCTGATGGTCTGGGGTAGAAACCGCTGACTAGTGGTGTCTATTCAGCAGCCTAATGGTAGAAACAGCTGACTAGTGGTGTCTATTCAGCAGTCTGATGGTAGAAACAGCTGACTAGTGGTGTCTATTCAGCAGTCTGATGGTAGAAACAGCTGACTAGTGGTGTCTATTCAGCAGGCTGATGGTAGAAACAGCTGACTAGTGGTGTCTATTCAGCAGCCTAATGGTAGAAACAGCTGACTAGTGGTGTCTATTCAGCAGCTTGATGGTAGAAACAGCTGACTAGTGGTGTCTATTCAGCAGCCTGATGGTAGAAACAGCTGACTAGTGGTGTCTATTCAGCAGCTTGATGGTAGAAACAGCTGACTAGTGGTGTCTATTCAGCAGCCTGATGGTAGAAACAGCTGACTAGTGGTATATATTCAGCAGCCTGATGGTCTGTAGGTAGAAACAGCTGACTAGTGGTGTCTATTCAGCAGCCTGATGGTCTGGGGGTAGAAACAGCTGACTAGTGGTGTCTATTCAGCAGCCTGATGGTAGAAACAGTTGACTAGTGGTGTCGAATCAGCAGCCTGATGGTAGAAACAGTTGACTAGTGGTGTCTATTCAGCAGCCTGATGGTCTGGGGGTAGAAACAGCTGACTAGTGGTGTCTATTCAGCAGCCTGATGGTCTGGAGGTAGAAACAGTTGACTAGTGGTGTCGAATTAGCAGCCTGATGGTAGAAACAGTTGACTAGTGGTGTCTATTCAGCAGCCTGATGGTCTGGGGGTAGAAACAGCTGACTAGTGGTGTCTATTCAGCAGCCTAATGGTAGAAACAGCTGACTAGTGGTGTCTATTCAGCAGCCTAATGGTAGAAACAGCTGACTAGTGGTGTCTATTCAGCAGCCTAATGGTAGAAACAGCTGACTAGTGGTGTCTATTCAGCAGTCTGATGGTAGAAACAGCTGACGAGTGGTGTCTATTCAGCAGTCTGATGGTAAGGAGGTAGAAACAGCTGACTAGTGGTGTCTATTCAGCAGCCTAATGGTAGAAACAGCTGACTAGTGGTGTCTATTCAGCAGCCTGATGGTAGAAACAGCTGACTAGTGGTGTCTATTCAGCAGCCTAATGGTAGAAACAGCTGACTAGTGGTGTCTATTCAGCAGCCTGATGGTAGAAACAGCTGACTAGTGGTGTCTATTCAGCAGCCTGATGGTCTGGAGATAGAAACAGCTGACTAGTGGTGTCTATTCAGCAGCCTGATGGTAGAAACAGCTGACTAGTGGTGTCTATTCAGCAGTCTGATGGTAGAAACAGCTGACTAGTGGTGTCTATTCAGCAGTCTGGGGGTAGAGACAGCTGACTAGTGGTGTCTATTCAGCAGTCTGATGGTAGAAACAGTTGACTAGTGTGGTCGAATCAGCAGCCTGATGGTCTGGGGATAGAAACAGCTGACTAGTGGTGTCTATTCAGCAGCCTAATGGTAGAAACAGCTGACTAGTGGTGTCTATTCAGCAGTCTGATGGTAAGGAGGTAGAAACAGCTGACTAGTGGTGTCTATTCAGCAGCCTGATGGTCTGGGGGTAGAAACAGCTGACTAGTGGTGTCTATTCAGCAGCATGATGGTCTGGGGGTAGAAACAGCTGACTAGTGGTGTCTATTCAGCAGCCTAATGGTAGAATCAGCTGACTAGTGGTGTCTATTCAGCAGTCTGATGGTAGAAACAGCTGACTAGTGGTGTCTATTCAGCAGCCTGATGGTAGAAACAGCTGACTAGTGGTGTCTATTCAGCAGCCTAATGGTAGAAACAGCTGACTAGTGGTGTCTATTCAGCAGTGGTGTCTATTCTGATGGTAGAAACAGCTGACTAGTGGTGTCTATTCAGCAGTCTATTCTGATGGTCTGGAGGTAGAAACAGCTGACTAGTGGTGTCTATTCAGCAGTCTGATGGTCTGGGGTAGAAACAGCTGACTAGTGGTGTCTATTCAGCAGCCTGATGGTAGAAACAGCTGACTAGTGGTGTCTATTCAGCAGTCTGATGGTAGAAACAGCTGACTAGTGGTGTCTATTCAGCAGTCTGATGGTAGAAACAGCTGACTAGTGGTGTCTATTCAGCAGGCTGATGGTAGAAACAGCTGACTAGTGGTGTCTATTCAGCAGCCTAATGGTAGAAACAGCTGACTAGTGGTGTCTATTCAGCAGTCTGATGGTAGAAACAGCTGACTAGTGGTGTCTATTCAGCAGCCTGATGGTAGAAACAGCTGACTAGTGGTGTCTATTCAGCAGCCTGATGGTAGAAACAGCTGACTAGTGGTGTCTATTCAGCAGCCTGATGGTAGAAACAGCTGACTAGTGGTGTCTATTCAGCAGCCTGATGGTCTGATGGTAGAAACAGCTGACTAGTGGTGTCTATTCAGCAGCCTGATGGTCTGGGGGTAGAAACAGCTGACTAGTGGTGTCTATTCAGCAGCCTGATGGTAGAAACAGCTGACTAGTGGTGTCTATTCAGCAGCCTGATGGTAGAAACAGCTGACTAGTGGTGTCTATTCAGCAGCCTGATGGTCTGACTAGTGGTGTCTATTCAGAAACAGCTGACTAGTGGTGTCTATTCAGCAGCCTGATGGTCTGTCTATTCAGCAGCCTGATGGTCTGGAGTAGACAACAGCTGACTAGTGGTGTCTGATTAGCAGCCTGATGGTAGAAACAGCTGACTAGTGGTGTCTATTCAGCAGCCTGAGTGGTGTCTATTGGTCTGGGTAGAAACAGCTGACTAGTGGTGTCTATTCAGCAGCCTGATGGTAGAAACAGCTGACTAGTGGTGTCTATTCAGCAGTCTGATGGTAGAAACAGCTGACTAGTGGTGTCTATTCAGCAGTCTGATGGTGACAAGTGGTGTCTATTCAGCAGTAGAAACAGCTGACTAGTGGTGTCTATTCAGCAGCCTAATGGTAGAAACAGCTGACTAGTGGTGTCTATTCAGCAGCCTGATGGTAGAAACAGCTGACTAGTGGTGTCTATTCAGCAGTCTGATGGTAGAAACAGCTGACTAGTGGTGTCTATTCAGCAGTCTGATGGTCTGATGGAGGTAGAAACAGCTGACTAGTGGTGTCTATTCAGCAGCCTGATGGTAGAAACAGCTGACTAGTGGTGTCTATTCAGCAGCCTGATGGTAGAAACAGCTGACTAGTGGTGTCTATTCAGCAGCCTGATGGTCTAGAAACAGCTGACTAGTGGTGTCTATTCAGCAGCCTGATGGTAGAAACAGCTGACTAGTGGTGTCTATTCAGCAGCCTGATGGTCTGGAGATAGAAACAGCTGACTAGTGGTGTCTATTCAGCAGCCTGATGGTAGAAACAGCTGACTAGTGGTGTCTATTCAGCAGTCTGATGGTAGAAACAGCTGACTAGTGGTGTCTATTCAGCAGTCTGATGGTAGAAACAGCTGACTAGTGGTGTCTATTCAGCAGTCTGATGGTAGAAACAGCTGACTAGTGGTGTCTATTCAGCAGCCTGATGGTCTGGGGATAGAAACAGCTGACTAGTGGTGTCTATTCAGCAGCCTGATGGTAGAAACAGCTGACTAGTGGTGTCTATTCAGCAGTCTGATGGTCTGATGGTAGGAGTCTATTCAGCAGCCTAGAAACAGCTGACTAGTGGTGTCTATTCAGCAGCCTGATGGTCTGATAGTAGAAACAGCTGACTATTGGTGTCTATTCAGCAGCATGATGGTCTGGGGGTAGAAACAGCTGACTAGTGGTGTCTATTCAGCAGCCTGATGGTAGAAACAGCTGACTAGTGGTGTCTATTCAGCAGTCTGATGGTAGAAACAGCTGACTAGTGGTGTCTATTCAGCAGCCTGATGGTAGAAACAGCTGACTAGTGGTGTCTATTCAGCAGCCTGATGGTAGAAACAGCTGACTAGTGGTGTCTATTCAGCAGCCTGATGGTAGAAACAGCTGACTAGTGGTGTCTATTCAGCAGCCTGATGGTAGAAACAGCTGACTAGTGGTGTCTATTCAGCAGTCTGATGGTAGAAACAGCTGACTAGTGGTGTCTATTCAGCAGTCTGATGGTCTGGAGGTAGAAACAGCTGACTAGTGGTGTCTATTCAGCAGCCTGATGGTCTGGAGATAGAAACAGCTGACTAGTGGTGTCTATTCAGCAGCCTGATGGTAGAAACAGCTGACAAGTGGTGTCTATTCAGCAGCCTGATGGTCTGGAGATAGAAACAGCTGACTAGTGGTGTCTATTCAGCAGCCTGATGGTAGAAACAGCTTACAAGTGGTGTCTATTCAGCAGCCTGATGGTAGAATCGGCTGACTAGTGGTGTCTATTCAGCAGCCTGATGGTCTGGAGATAGAAACAGCTGACTAGTGGTGTCTATTCAGCAGCCTGATGGTAGAAACAGCTAACTAGTGGTGTCTATTCAGCAGCCTGATGGTAGAAACAGCTGACAAGTGGTGTCTATTCAGCAGCCTGATGGTCTGGAGATAGAAACAGCTGACTAGTGGTGTCTATTCAGCAGCCTGATGGTAGAAACAGCTGACAAGTGGTGTCTATTCAGCAGTCTGATGGTAGAAACAGCTGACTAGTGGTGTCTATTCAGCAGTCTGGGGGTAGATACAGCTGACTAGTGGTGTCTATTCAGCAGTCTGATGGTAGAAACAGCTGACTAGTGGTGTCTATTCAGCAGCCTGATGGTAGAAACAGCTGACTAGTGGTGTCTATTCAGCAGCCTGATGGTAGAAACAGCTGACAAGTGGTGTCTATTCAGCAGCCTGATGGTCTGGAGATAGAAACAGCTGACTAGTGGTGTCTATTCAGCAGCCTGATGGTAGAAACAGCTGACAAGTGGTGTCTATTCAGCAGCCTGATGGTCTGGAGATAGAAACAGCTGACTAGTGGTGTCTATTCAGCAGTCTGATGGTAGAAACAGCTGACTAGTGGTGTCTATTCAGTAGTTTGATGGTAGAAACAGCTGACGAGTGGTGTCTATTCAGCAGTCTGATGGTAAGGAGGTAGAAACAGCTGACTAGTGGTGTCTATTCAGCAGCCTGATGGTCTGTAGGTAGAAACAGCTGACTAGTGGTGTCTATTCAGCAGCCTGATGGTCTGGGGGTAGAAACAGCTGACTAGTGGTGTCTATTCAGCAGCCTGATGGTCTGGGGGTAGAAACAGCTGACTAGTGGTGTCTATTCAGCAGTCTGATGGTCTGGGGGTAGAAAAAGCTGACTAGTGGTGTCTATTCAGCAGCCTAATGGTAGAATCAGCTGACTAGTGGTGTCTATTCAGCAGTCTGATGGTAGAAACAGCTGACTAGTGGTGTCTATTCAGCAGCCTAATGGTAGAAACAGCTGACTAGTGGTGTCTATTCAGCAGTCTGATGGTAGAAACAGCTGACTAGTGGTGTCTATTCAGCAGCCTGATGGTAGAAACAGCTGACTAGTGGTGTCTATTCAGCAGCCTGATGGTAGAAACAGCTGACTAGTGGTGTCTATTCAGCAGCCTGATGGTAGAAACAGCTGACTAGTGGTGTCTATTCAGCAGCCTGATGGTCTGGAGATAGAAACAGCTGACTAGTGGTGTCTATTCAGCAGCCTGATGGTAGAAACAGCTGACTAGTGGTGTCTATTCAGCAGCCTGATGGTAGAAACAGCTGACAAGTGGTGTCTATTCAGCAGCCTGATGGTAGAAACAGCCGACTAGTGGTGTCTATTCAGCAGCCTAATGGTAGAAACAGCTGACTAGTGGTGTCTATTCAGCAGTCTGATGGTCTGGAGGTAGAAACAGCTGACTAGTGGTGTCTATTCAGCAGCCTGATGGTAGAAACAGCTAACTAGTGGTGTCTATTCAGCAGCCTGATGGTAGAAACAGCTGACAAGTGGTGTCTATTCAGCAGCCTGATGGTCTGGAGATAGAAACAGCTGACTAGTGGTGTCTATTCAGCAGCCTGATGGTAGAAACAGCTGACAAGTGGTGTCTATTCAGCAGTCTGATGGTAGAAACAGCTGACAAGTGGTGTCTATTCAGCAGTCTGATGGTAGAAACAGCTGACTAGTGGTGTCTATTCAGCAGTCTGGGGGTAGATACAGCTGACTAGTGGTGTCTATTCAGCAGTCTGATGGTAGAAACAGCTGACTAGTGGTGTCTATTCAGCAGTCTGATGGTAGAAACAGCTGACTAGTGGTGTCTATTCAGCAGTCTGATGGTAGAAACAGCTGACTAGTGGTGTCTATTCAGCAGTCTGATGGTCTGATGGTCTATTGGAGGTAGTGGTGGATGGTAGAAACAGCTGACTAGTGGTGTCTATTCAGCAGTCTGATGGTAGAAACAGCTGACTAGTGGTGTCTATTCAGCAGCCTGATGGTAAGGAGGTAGAAACAGCTGACTAGTGGTGTCTATTCAGCAGCCTGATGGTCTGTAGGTAGAAACAGCTGACTAGTGGTGTCTATTCAGTAGCCTGATGGTCTGGGGGTAGAAACAGCTGACTAGTGGTGTCTATTCAGCAGCCTGATGGTAGAAACAGCTGACAAGTGGTGTCTATTCAGCAGTCTGATGGTAGAAACAGCTGACTAGTGGTGTCTATTCAGCAGACTGGGGGTAGAGACAGCTGACTAGTGGTGTCTATTCAGCAGTCTGATGGTAGAAACAGTTGACTAGTGTGGTCAAATCAGCAGCCTGATGGTCTGGGGATAGAAACAGCTGACTAGTGGTGTCTATTCAGCAGTCTGATGGTCTGGAGGTAGAAACAGCTGACTAGTGGTGTCTATTCAGCAGCCTGATGGTCTGGGGGTAGAAACAGCTGACTAGTGGTGTCTATTGATGGTAGAAACAGCTGACTAGTGGTGTCTATTCAGCAGCCTAATGGTAGAAACAGCTAACTAGTGGTGTCTATTCAGCAGCCTAATGGTAGAAACAGCTGACTAGTGGTGTCTATTCAGCAGCCTAATGGTAGAAACAGCTGACTAGTGGTGTCTATTCAGCAGTCTGATGGTAGAAACAGCTGACTAGTGGTGTCTATTCAGCAGCCTA
This sequence comes from Oncorhynchus gorbuscha, assembly GCF_021184085.1. Classification (NCBI taxonomy): domain Eukaryota; kingdom Metazoa; phylum Chordata; class Actinopteri; order Salmoniformes; family Salmonidae; genus Oncorhynchus; species Oncorhynchus gorbuscha. Next base: position 49,801,414 of record NC_060197.1, read on the forward strand.
ATGGTAGAAACAGCTGACTAGTGGTGTCTATTCAGCAGTCTGATGGTAGAAACAGCTGACTAGTGGTGTCTATTCAGCAGCCTGATGGTAGAAACAGCCGACTAGTGGTGTCTATTCAGCAGCCTAATGGTAGAAACAGCTGACTAGTGGTGTCTATTCAGCAGTCTGATGGTCTGGAGGTAGAAACAGCTGACTAGTGGTGTCTATTCAGCAGCCTGATGGTCTGGGGGTAGAAACAGCTGACTAGTGGTGTCTATTCAGCAGCCTAATGGTAGAAACAGCTGACTAGTGGTGTCTATTCAGCAGCCTAATGGTAGAAACAGCTGACTAGTGGTGTCTATTCAGCAGCCTAATGGTAGAAACAGCTGACTAGTGGTGTCTATTCAGCAGCCTGATGGTAGAAACAGCTGACAAGTGGTGTCTATTCAGCAGCCTGATGGTCTGGAGATAGAAACAGCTGACTAGTGGTGTCTATTCAGCAGCCTGATGGTAGAAACAGCTGACAAGTGGTGTCTATTCAGCAGCCTGATGGTAGAAACAGCTGACTAATGAGTCTATTCAGCAGCCTGATGGTCTGGGGATAGAAACAGCTGACTAGTGGTGTCTATTCAGCAGTCTGATGGTAGAAACAGCTGACTAGTGGTGTCTATTCAGCAGTCTGATGGTAGAAACAGCTGACTAATGGTGTCTATTCAGCAGCCTGATAGTCTGGAGATAGAAACAGCTGACTAGTGGTGTCTATTCAGCAGCCTGATGGTAGAAACAGCTGACTAGTGGTGTCTATTCAGCAGCCTGATGGTCTGTAGGTAGAAACAGCTGAGTAGTGGTGTCTATTCAGCAGCCTGATGGTCTGGGGGTAGAAACAGCTGACTAGTGGTGTCTTATTCAGCAGCCTGATGGTGTCTGATGGTAGAAACAGCTGACTAGTGGTGTCTATTCAGCAGTCTGGGGGTAGAGACAGCTGACGAGTGGTGTCTATTCAGCAGTCTGATGGTAAGGAGGTAGAAACAGCTGACTAGTGGTGTCTATTCAGCAGCCTGATGGTCTGGGGGTAGAAACAGCTGACTAGTGGTGTCTATTCAGTAGCCTGATGGTCTGATGGTAGAAACAGCTGACTAGTGGTGTCTATTCAGCAGCCTGATGGTAGAAACAGCTGACTAGTGGTGTCTCTTCAGCAGCCTGATGGTAGAAACAGCTGACTAGTGGTGTCTATTCAGCAGCCTGATGGTAGAAACAGCTGACTAGTGGTGTCTATTCAGCAGCCTGATTGTCTGATGGTAGAAACAGTTGACTAGTGGTGTCTATTCAGCAGCCTGATGGTCTGATGGTAGAAACAGCTGACTAGTGGTGTCTATTCAGCAGCCTGATGGTAGAAACAGCTGACTAGTGGCGTCTATTCAGCAGCCTGATGGTAGAAACAGCTGACTAGTGGTGTCTATTCAGCAGCCTGATGGTCTGGGGGTAGAAACAGCTGACTAGTGGTGTCTATTCAGCAGCCTGATGGTAGAAACAGCTGACTAGTGGTGTCTATTCAGCAGCCTGATGGTCTGGGGGTAGAACCAGCTGACTAGTGGTGTCTATTCAGCAGCCTGATGGTAGAAACAGCTGACTAGTGGTGTCTATTCAGCAGTCTGATGGTAGAAACAGCTGACTAGTGGTGTCTATTCAGCAGCCTGATGGACCCCTACCCGTCTCCCCCTACCCTACTCCTACCCCGGTCAACAGTTCTGGATCCACCCACAGCAACTCGCCCAAGCATCCCCCATTTCCCCTTCACCCAAATCAAGATATCTGATGTTCTGAAAGAGCTGCAAAATCTGGACTGCTACAAATCAGCTGGGCTAGACAATCTGGACCCTCTCTTTCTAAATTTATCAGCCGCATTGTTGCAACCCCTATTACTAGCCTGTTCAACCTCTCTTTCATATTGTCTGAGATCCCCAAAGTTTGGAAAGCTACCGCGTCCCTTTGATGAGGGAAACACTCTCGACCCAAACTGTTACAGACCTACAGTTGAAGTCAGAAGTTTACATACACCTTAGCCAAACACATTTTACTCTAATACAAATTCCCTGTTTTAGGTCAGTTAGGATCACCACTATTTTAAGAATGTGAAATGTCAAAATAATAGGAGAGAGAATTATTTCTTTCAACTTTTATTTCTTTCATCACATTCCCAGTGGGTCAGAAGTTGACATACACTCAATTAGTAGTTGGTAGCATTGCTTTTAAAAGGGGTTTAACTTGGGTCAAATGTTTCAGATACCCTTCCACAATCTTCCCACAACAAGTTGGGTGAATTTTGGCCAATTCCTCCTGACTGAGCTGGTGTAACTGAGTAAGGTTTGTAGGCCTCCTTGCTCGCACACGCTTTTTCAGTACTGCCCACAAATTTTCTATAGGATTGAGGTCAGGGATTTGTGATGGCCACTCCAATACATTGACTTTGTTGTCCTTAAGCCATTTTGCCACAACTTTGGAAGAATGCTTGGAGTCATTGTCCATTTGGAAGACCCATTTGTTACCAAGCTTTTAACTTCCTGACTGATGTCTTGAGATGTTGCTTCAATATATCCACATACTTTTCCTCCCTCATGATGCTATCTATTTTGTGAAGTGCACCAGTCCCTCCTGCAGCAAAGCACCCCCACAGCATGATGCTGCCACACCCGTGCTTCACAGTTGGGATGGTGTTCTTTAACTTGCAAGCCTCCCCGTTTTCCTCCAAATATAACGATGGTCATTATGGCCAAACAGTTCTCTGTTTGTTTCATCAGACCAGAGGACACTTCTCCAAAAAGTACGATCTTTATCCCCATGTGCAGTTGCAAACCGTAGTCTGGATTTTTTATGGTGGTTTTGGAGCAGTGGCTTCTTCCTTGTTATGTCGATATAGAAGTCATTTTACTGTGAATAGATACTTTTGTACCCGTTTCCTCCAGCATCTTCACAACGTCCTTTGCTGTTGTTCTGGGATTGATTTGCACTTTCGTACCAAAGTACGTTCATCTAGTTCAATTCTCGGGCCGACTCTTTTCTCTGTATACATCAATGATGTCGCTCTTGCTGCTGGTGATTCTCTGATCCACCTCTACGCAGACGACACCATTCTGTATACTTCTGGCCCTTCTTTGGACACTGTGTCAACTAACCTCCAAACCAGCTTCAATGTCATACAACTCTCCTTCCGTGGCCTCCAACTGCTCTTAAATGCATGTAAAACTAAATGCATGCCCGGACCTGCCCGCCCGTCCAGCATCACTACTCTGGACGGTTCAGACTTAGAATGTGTGGACAACTACAAATACCTAGGTGTCTGGTTAGACTGTAAACTCTCCTTCCAGACTCACATTAAGCATATGCAATTCAAAATTATATCTAGAATGTTTGCTGCCAAACATACCCTCGTAAAACTGACTATCCTACCAATCCTTGACTTTGGCTATGTAATTTACAAAATAGCTTCCAACACTCTACTCAGCAAATTGGATGTTGTCTATCACAGTGCCATCCATTGTGTCACCAAAGCCCCATATACTACCCACCACTGCGACCTGTATGCTCTCGTTGGCTGGCCCTCACTTCATATTCGTCGCCAGACCCACTGGCTCCAGGTCATCAATAAGTCTTTGCTAGGTAAAGCTCCACGTTATCTCAGCTCAGTGGTCACCATAGCAGCACCCACCCATAGCAAGCGCTCCAGCAGGTATATCTCACTGGTCACCCCAAAGCCAATTCCTCCTTTGGCTGCCTTTCCTTCCAGTTCTCTGCTGCCAATGACTGGAACTAATTGCAAAAATCGCTGAAGTTGGAGACTCATACCTCCCTCACTAGCTTAAAGCATCAGCTATCAGAGAAGCTTACAGATCATTGCACCTGTACACAGCCCATCTGTAAATGGTCCATCCAACTACCTCATCCCCATATTGTTTTTTTGCTCCTTTGCACCCCAGTATCTCTACTTGCACATTCATCTTCTGCACATATATCACTCCAGTGTTAAATTGCTAAATTGTCATTATTTGGCCACAATTGCCTATTTATTGCCTTACCTCCCTAATCTTACCTCATTTGCACACACTGTATATAGACTTTTCTATTGTGTTATTGACTGTATGTTTGTTTATACCATGTCCAATTTGTACGTCGCTCTGGATAAGAGCGTCTGCTAAATGACTTAAATGTAAATGTAACTCTGTGTTGTTGTTTGTGTCGAACTGCTTGTGCTTTATCTTGGCCAGGTCGCAGTTGTAAATGAGAACTTGTTCTCAACTGGCCTACCTGGTTAAATAAAAAATGTAAAAGTCCTCCAGTTGTTGCCATGATACTCCTGCCTGTGTCTGAGTGATTGAAGCGGGGAGAACAAGGCATGGCTTGGCCTTCCTGTGACACCTGGTTTTGTAGGTGTGCACCCAATTGTACACAGTAAACGTCCAATAATATTAATTTCGTAGTCCTAGAATATTAATTAGTACACCACGCTAGAATATTAATTATCATCCCCTGACTGTATGCGTAACTGACAACGTAGTCCAAGAATATTAATTAGTACACCATAAACGTAGTCCTAGAATATTAATGTGTACACAGTAAACGTAGTCCAATAATATTAATTAGACCACGGTAAACGTAGTCCTAGAATATTAATTAGTACACCATAAACGTAGTCCTAGAATATTAATTAGTACACCATAAACGTAGTCCTAGAATATTAATGTAGTACATGGTAAACGTAGTCCTAGAATATTAATTAATACATGGTAAACGTAGTCCTAGAATATTAATTAGTACACAGTACACGTAGTCCTAGAATATTAGGTCTCTCTGTGTTTTTTCTCAGTATTTAGTCAGGACAGAACCTTCTAGTTATATTGTTCTTATTTGAAAATGTTTGTAGCTTTGTCTTCTTGTCAAATGAATGTTCCGTAATATGTCATGATTTATGTGGACTCCAGGAAGAGGAGCTGCTGCTTTCACAACAGCTAATGGGGATCCTAATAAAATACCAATACACAGTGTGTGTGTGTTTTGTGTTGAACCCTAACCCTTTCACAACAGCTAATGGGGATCCTAATAAAATACCAATACACAGTGTGTGTGTGTTTTGTGTTGAACCCTAACCCTTTCACAACAGCTAATGGGGATCCTAATAAAATACCAATACACAGTGTGTGTGTGTTTTGTGTTGAACCCCAGGAAGAGGAGCTGCTGCTTTCACAACAGCTAATGGGGATCCTAATAAAATACCAATACACAGTGTGTGTGTGTTTTGTGTTGAACCCTAACCCTTTCACAACAGCTAATGGGGATCCTAATAAAATACCAATACACAGTGTGTGTGTGTTTTGTGTTGAACCCTAACCCTTTCACAACAGCTAATGGGGATCCTAATAAAATACCAATACACAGTGTGTGTGTGTTTTGTGTTGAACCCCAGGAAGAGGAGCTGCTGCTTTCACAACAGCTAATGGGGACCCTAACTAATAAAATACCAATACACCTTTCACAACAGCTAATGGGGATCCTAATAAAATACCAATACACAGTGTGTGTGTGTTTTGTGTTGAACCCCAGGAAGAGGAGCTGCTGCTTTCACAACAGCTAATGGGGATCCTAATAAAATACCAATACACAGTGTGTGTGTGTTTTGTGTTGAACCCTAACCCTTTCACAACAGCTAATGGGGATCCTAATAAAATACCAATACACAGTGTGTGTGTGTTTTGTGTTGAACCCTAACCCTTTCACAACAGCTAATGGGGATCCTAATAAAATACCAATACACAGTGTGTGTGTGTTTTGTGTTGAACCCTAACCCTTTCACAACAGCTAATGGGGATCCTAATAAAATACCAATACACAGTGTGTGTGTGTTTTGTGTTGAACCCTAACCCTTTCACAACAGCTAATGGGGATCCTAATAAAATACCAATACACAGTGTGTGTGTGTTTTGTGTTGAACCCTAACCCTTTCACAACAGCTAATGGGGATCCTAATAAAATACCAATACACAGTGTGTGTGTTTTGTGTTGAACCCTAACCCTTTCACAACAGCTAATGGGGATCCTAATAAAATACCAATACACAGTGTGTGTGTGTTTTGTGTTGAACCCTAACCCTTTCACAACAGCTAATGGGGATCCTAATAAAATACCAATACACAGTGTGTGTGTGTTTTGTGTTGAACCCTAACCCTTTCACAACAGCTAATGGGGATCCTAATAAAATACCAATACACAGTGTGTGTGTGTTTTGTGTTGAACCCTAACCCTTTCACAACAGCTAATGGGGATCCTAATAAAATACCAATACACAGTGTGTGTGTGTTTTGTGTTGAACCCTAACCCTTTCACAACAGCTAATGGGGATCCTAATAAAATACCAATACACAGTGTGTGTGTGTTTTGTGTTGAACCCTAACCCTTTCACAACAGCTAATGGGGATCCTAATAAAATACCAATACACAGTGTGTGTGTGTTTTGTGTTGAACCCTAACCCTTTCACAACAGCTAATGGGGATCCTAATAAAATACCAATACACAGTGTGTGTGTGTTTTGTGTTGAACCCTAACCCTTTCACAACAGCTAATGGGGATCCTAATAAAATACCAATACACAGTGTGTGTTTTGTGTTTTGTGTTGAACCCTAACCCTTTCACAACAGCTAATGGGGATCCTAATAAAATACCAATACACAGTGTGTGTGTGTTTTGTGTTGAACCCTAACCCTTTCACAACAGCTAATGGGGATCCTAATAAAATACCAACCCTTTACACAGTGTGTGTGTGTTTTGTGTTGAACCCTAACCCTTTCACAACAGCTAATGGGGATCCTAATAAAATACCAATACACAGTGTGTGTGTGTTTTGTGTTGAACCCTAACCCTTTCACAACAGCTAATGGGGATCCTAATAAAATACCAATACACAGTGTGTGTGTGTTTTGTGTTGAACCCTAACCCTTTCACAACAGCTAATGGGGATCCTAATAAAATACCAATACACAGTGTGTGTGTGTTTTGTGTTGAACCCTAACCCTTTCACAACAGCTAATGGGGATCCTAATAAAATACCAATACACAGTGTGTGTGTGTTTTGTGTTGAACCCTAACCCTTTCACAACAGCTAATGGGGATCCTAATAAAATACCAATACACAGTGTGTGTGTGTTTTGTGTTGAACCCTAACCCTTTCACAACAGCTAATGGGGATCCTAATAAAATACCAATACACAGTGTGTGTGTGTTTTGTGTTGAACCCTAACCCTTTCACAACAGCTAATGGGGATCCTAATAAAATACCAATACACAGTGTGTGTGTGTTTTGTGTTGAACCCTAACCCTTTCACAACAGCTAATGGGGATCCTAATAAAATACCAATACACAGTGTGTGTGTGTTTTGTGTTGAACCCTAACCCTTTCACAACAGCTAATGGGGATCCTAATAAAATACCAATACACAGTGTGTGTGTGTTTTGTGTTGAACCCTAACCCTTTCACAACAGCTAATGGGGATCCTAATAAAATACCAATACACAGTGTGTGTGTGTTTTGTGTTGAACCCTAACCCTTTCACAACAGCTAATGGGGATCCTAATAAAATACCAATACACAGTGTGTGTGTGTTTTGTGTTGAACCCTAACCCTTTCACAACAGCTAATGGGGATCCTAATAAAATACCAATACACAGTGTGTGTGTGTTTTGTGTTGAACCCTAACCCTTTCACAACAGCTAATGGGGATCCTAATAAAATACCAATACACAGTGTGTGTGTGTTTTGTGTTGAACCCTAACCCTTTCACAACAGCTAATGGGGATCCTAATAAAATACCAATACACAGTGTGTGTGTGTTTTGTGTTGAACCCTAACCCTTTCACAACAGCTAATGGGGATCCTAATAAAATACCAATACACAGTGTGTGTGTGTTTTGTGTTGAACCCTAACCCTTTCACAACAGCTAATGGGGATCCTAATAAAATACCAATACACAGTGTGTGTGTGTTTTGTGTTGAACCCTAACCCTTTCACAACAGCTAATGGGGATCCTAATAAAATACCAATACACAGTGTGTGTGTGTTTTGTGTTGAACCCTAACCCTTTCACAACAGCTAATGGGGATCCTAATAAAATACCAATACACAGTGTGTGTGTGTTTTGTGTTGAACCCTAACCCTTTCACAACAGCTAATGGGGATCCTAATAAAATACCAATACACAGTGTGTGTGTGTTTTGTGTTGAACCCTAACCCTTTCACAACAGCTAATGGGGATCCTAATAAAATACCAATACACAGTGTGTGTGTGTTTTGTGTTGAACCCTAACCCTTTCACAACAGCTAATGGGGATCCTAATAAAATACCAATACACAGTGTGTGTGTGTTTTGTGTTGAACCCTAACCCTTTCACAACAGCTAATGGGGATCCTAATAAAATACCAATACACAGTGTGTGTGTGTTTTGTGTTGAACCCTAACCCTTTCACAACAGCTAATGGGGATCCTAATAAAATACCAATACACAGTGTGTGTGTGTTTTGTGTTGAACCCTAACCCTTTCACAACAGCTAATGGGGATCCTAATAAAATACCAATACACAGTGTGTGTGTGTTTTGTGTTGAACCCTAACCCTTTCACAACAGCTAATGGGGATCCTAATAAAATACCAATACACAGTGTGTGTGTGTTTTGTGTTGAACCCTAACCCTTTCACAACAGCTAATGGGGATCCTAATAAAATACCAATACACAGTGTGTGTGTGTTTTGTGTTGAACCCTAACCCTTTCACAACAGCTAATGGGGATCCTAATAAAATACCAATACACAGTGTGTGTGTGTTTTGTGTTGAACCCTAACCCTTTCACAACAGCTAATGGGGATCCTAATAAAATACCAATACACAGTGTGTGTGTGTTTTGTGTTGAACCCTAACCCTTTCACAACAGCTAATGGGGATCCTAATAAAATACCAGTTGGATTGAACGGTAGAAAACAACCAGAATGGAGGGATGTGTGTGTGTGGTTGCAGTATTTAGACCATATCTGTGATTGTGCACATTGTACTGTGAAGTGCAGGCACTAGTTGCCTTACTTCTCTATTCTGAGCAGAGAAACTGGGAAGGTGTGGAGCCTGTCATTGAGCCGGCATGACTGACAGGAAAGTGATACTTTCACAAGTCCAACCTGGGGTCCATCCATATGCACACACTACTCTGGGTGGCCTCTCTCTCACACTGTGAGGTATTTGGCACTCTGCTGCTACTAAACCCCCCCCCCCCCACACACACACAGCACAATAGAGAAACAGCTCTCAAAAACAACACCTTCCACCCAACAGAAACATGACGGTCAAATCCACCCACTGTACTAGAGGGGGGTCTAACACACACACCACACCACAGACAGACCCACAAACAGACCCAAACACAGACCATACCTGTCGTCCCCTGGCAGATGGACAGCCTCCCCGGAGCCGAACATGGACCAGGCCGAAGAAGTCTGGATGGGAATCAGACTGGGTAGGAAAGTACCATCTCTACCCTGTAGGGGGGGCCCAGGGGAGCTGGGCTGGGAATGAGACACTCTCAAAAGAGACTAGAGAGAGAAAGGATATGGGGAGAGAGAGAGGGGGAGAGAGAGACCCCGACAGAGAGAGAGAGAGACCCCAACAGAGAGAGAGAGAGAGAGAGAGAGAGAGAGAGGTGGAGAGAGAGACCCCGACAGAGAAAGAGACGGGGGAGAGAGAGAGAGAGAGAGAGGGGGAGAGAGACCGACAGCGAGAGGGGGAGAGACCGCCAGAGGGGAGAGGGAGACCCCGACAGAGAGAGAGGGGGGAGAGAGAGGCCCAGACACATAGAGAGAGCGGGAGAGAGAGACCCAGACAGAGAGAGAGGGGGGAGAGAGAGACCCAGATAGAGAGAGAGAGGGAGAGAGAAAGACCGACAGAGGGGAGAGACAGAGAGAGAACAAAAAACAGTTATGAAATATTTTCATGTTGGAATTTACAAGAATTTAAGTCCTCTGCTTTTGGGCTAAATAGCAGAAACGCAGACTTCCTGAAAGAAATTGATGATGTTGATATTGTAGTACTACAGGAAACATGGTGCAGAGGTGAAGCAACAACCTTTCCCTCCCCACATAACCCCCAGAAACAACTATGACAAAGTGAAAAACTCAAATGGAGCACTGCTCCTGAAGCTCTGTGGAACACTGGGTCTGTACATAGTCAATGGTAGGCTGAGAGGGGACTCTTCTGGTAGGTCCACCTACAGCTCTGCGGAACACTGGGTCTGTACATAGTCAATGGTAGGCTGAGAGGGGACTCTTCTGGTAGGTCCACCTACAGCTCTGTGGAACACTGGGTCTGTACATAGTCAATGGTAGGCTGAGAGGGGACTCTTCTGGTAGGTCCACCTTCTGCTCTTCCCTTGGCAGCAGCACTGTAGACTACTTCCTCACCGACCTAAACCCAGAGTCTCTCAGAGCCTTCACAGTCAGCCCACTAACACCTCTCTCAGAGCCTTCAAAGTCAGCCCACTGACACCTCTCTCAGAGCCTTCACAGTCAGCCCACTAACACCTCTCTCAGAGCCTTCACAGTCAGCCCACTGACACCTCTCTCAGAGCCTTCACAGTCAGCCCACTAACACCTCTCTCAGAGCCTTCACAGTCAGCCCACTAACACCTCTCTCAGAGCCTTCACAGTCAGCCCACTAACACCTCTCTCAGAGCCTTCAAAGTCAGCCCACTGACACCTCTCTCAGAGCCTTCACAGTCAGCCCACTAACACCTCTCTCAGAGCCTTCACAGTCAGCCCACTAACACCTCTCTCAGAGCCTTCACAGTCAGCCCACTAACACCTCTCTCAGAGCCTTCAAAGTCAGCCCACTGACACCTCTCTCAGAGCCTTCACAGTCAGCCCACTAACACCTCTCTCAGAGCCTTCACAGTCAGCCCACTGACACCTCTCTCAGAGCCTTCACAGTCAGCCCACTGACACCTCTCTCAGAGCCTTCACAGTCAGCCCACTAACACCTCTCTCAGAGCCTTCACAGTCAGCCCACTAACACCTCTCTCAGAGCCTTCACAGTCAGCCCACTAACACCCAACGATGAAGCATCACGGCCCAATAAATGACATGGTACTAAACAGGCCTATAAATGGAGTGAGAACAGACATCTACCAAAAAGCAATTAGTAGCCCAAAAAAACAATCTCTCCTGGACAACTTTTTAGCCTTTAACATTCTCCTACAGAAATGAAGGTGTAAATTTGGCCGTTTGGAACAAACTTTATATCTGACAAATGATCCTCCTTGGATAATCTAGAAAGGAAACCAAAGAGAATAGAGAATGAAGAAGTCATTGAGAAATATATCTAATCAAAAACAGAGAGAACCAGACAAAAAAAATGTGGGGAAACAAACACACCCACAGAACAGAGGAACAGAACATTAGAAATCACAAACACACCCACAGAACAGAGGAACAGAACATTAGAAATCACAAACACACCCACAGAACAGAGGAACAGAACATTAGAAATCACAAACACACCCACAGAACAGAGGAACAGAACATTAGAAATCACAAACACACCCACAGAACAGAGTAACAGAACATTAGAAATCACAAACACACCCACAGAACAGAGTAACAGAACATTAGAAATCACAAACACACCCACAGAACAGAGGAACAGAACATTAGAAATCACAAACACACCCACAGAACAGAGGAACAGAACATTAGAAATCACAAACACACCCACAGAACAGAGGAACAGAACATTAGAAATCACAAACACACCCTAAGAACAAAGGAACAGAACATTAGAAATCACAAACACACCCTAAGAACAAAGGAACAGAACATTAGAAATCACAAACACACCCTAAGAACAAAGGAACAGAACATTAGAAATCACAAACACACCCTAAGAACAAAGGAACAGAACATTAGAAATCACAAACACACCCTAAGAACAAAGGAACAGAACATTAGAAATCACAAACACACCCTAAGAACAAAGGAACAGAACATTAGAAATCACAAACACACCCTAAGAACAAAGGAACAGAACATTAGAAATCACAAACACACCCTAAGAACAGAGGAACAGAACATTAGAAATCACAAACACACCCTAAGAACAGAGTAACAGAACATTAGAAATCACAAACACACCCTAAGAACAGAGGAACAGAACATTAGAAATCACAAACACACCCTAAGAACAGAGGAACAGAACATTAGAAATCACAAACACACCCACCCACAGAACAGAGTAACAGAACATTAGAAATCACAAACACACCCTAAGAACAGAAAAGGAACAGAACATTAGAAATCAGCTGGATGGAATTGAGGAATCCATAGAATCAAACCACTTCTGAGAGAATTTGAATAAATTAAACAAACCTCATCATGAGGAATTGGCTATCCAAAATGGGGATATGTGGAGAAATCACTTTTCAAACCTCTACAGCAATATAACAAAGAGTCCAGGACAAAAATATACACAAGAACATTTACAAAACTTTGAATCAGCAGTCAAAGACTATCAGAATCCTGTGGATACCCCAATTACGGAAGAAATATTTGAAAAACTATGCACTCTCCAACCCAAAAAGGCCTGTGGTGCTGATGGCATTTTAAATTAAATGATCAAATATACAGACCACAAATTCAAATTGGTTATACTCAAACTCTTCAACATCATCCTCACTGCAGGTATTTTCCCCGATATTTGGGGAAAAATGTAAAATAAATAAAAATGGAGACAAATTTAACACAAATTAGAGAAATTTGCATTAACAGCAATTTAGGGAAAATTCTTTGCAGTATCATAAATAGCAGACTACATAATTTCCTTGATGAACACAACATCCTGAGCAGAAGCCAGATAGGAATTTCAACAAATGACCACAGAACAGACCCCACTTATACCCTCCACACTAACAGACAAACAAGTCAACCACAACAGACCCCACTTATACCCTCCACACTAACAAATATGATGTTATTAAATCAATGTACACTAAAAACAAATGTGTGTGATTAAAATTGGCAACAAGCAAACATACTTTTTCTTTCAGGGACGGGGAGTGAAACGGGGCTGCCCAATAAGTCCAACACTATTTAACATCTACATTAATGAATTGGCAAAAACATTAGAAGAATCGGCAGCACCTGGTATCACCCTACACAACACTGAAATCAAGTGTCTGCTGTACGCAGGTGACCTGGTGCTACTGTCTCCCACTAAGGAGGGTCTGCTGTCTCCCACTAAGGAGGGTCTGCTGTAGACAGATTACCCGGTGCTACTGTCTCCCAATAAGGAGGGACTGCTGTCTCCCACTAAGGAGGGTCTGCTGTACGCAGATGACCTGGTGCTACTGTCTCCCACTAAGGAGGGTCTGCTGTCTCCCACTAAGGAGGGTCTGCTGTACACATGACCTGGTGCTGTTGTCTCCCACAAAGGAGGGTCTGCTGTCTCCCACTAAGGAGGGTCTGCTGTACGCAGATGACCTGGTGCTACTGTCTCCCACTAAGGAGGGTCTGCCGTCTCCCACTAAGGAGGGTCTGCCGTCTCCCACTAAGGAGGGACTGTCTCCCACTAAGGAGGGTCTGCCGTCTCCCACTAAGGAGGGTCTGCCGTCTCCCACTAAGGAGGGTCTGCCGTCTCCCACTAAGGAGGGTCTGCTGTAGACAGATGACCTGGTGCTACTGTCTCCCACTAAGGAGGGTCTGCTGTCTCCCACTAAGGAGGGTCTGTTGTAGACAGATGACCTGATGCTGCCGTCTCCCACAAAGGAGGGTCTGCTGCCTCCCACAAAGGAGGGTCTGCTGCCTCCCACTAAGGAGGGTCTGCTGCCTCCCACTAAGGAGGGTCTGCTGCCTCCCACTAAGGAGGGTCTGCTGCCTCCCACTAAGGAGGGTCTGCTGCCTCCCACTAAGGAGGGTCTGCTGCCTCCCACTAAGGAGGGTCTGCTGCCTCCCACTAAGGAGGGTCTGCTGCCTCCCACTAAGGAGGGTCTGCTGCCTCCCACTAAGGAGGGTCTGTTGTCTCCCACTAAGGAGGGTCTGTTGTCTCCCACTAAGGAGGGTCTGTTGTCTCCCACTAAGGAGGGTCTGTTGTCTCCCACTAAGGAGGGTCTGCTGTCTCCCACTAAGGAGGGTTTGTTGTCTCCCACTAAGGAGGGTTTGCTGTAGACAGATGACATGGTGCTGCTGTCTCCCACTAAGGAGGGTTTGCTGTAGACAGATGACCTGGTGCTACTGTCTCCCACTAAGGAGGGTCTGCTGTCTCCCACTAAGGAGGGTTTGCTTTAGACAGATGACCTGGTGCTACTGTCTCCCACTAAGGAGGGTCTGCTGTCTCCCACTCAGGAGGGTCTGCTGCCTCCCACTCAGGAGGGTCTGCTGCCTCCCACTCAGGAGGGTCTGCTCCCACTCAGGAGGGTCTCTGCCTCCCACTCAGGAGGGTCTGCTGTCTCCCACTCAGGAGGGTCTGCTGTCTCCCACTCAGGAGGGTCTGCTGTCTCCCACTCAGGAGGGTCTGCTGTCTCCCACTCAGGAGGGTCTGCTGTCTCCCACTCAGGAGGGTCTGCTGTCTCCCACTAAGGAGGGTCTGCTGTCTCCCACTAAGGAGGGTCTGCTGTCTCCCACTCAGGAGGGTCTGCTGTCTCCCACTCAGGAGGGTCTGCTGCCTCCCACTCAGGAGGGTCTGCTGTCTCCCACTCAGGAGGGCCTGCTGCCTCCCACTCAGGAGGGCCTGCTGCCTCCCACTCAGGAGGGCCTGCTGCCTCCCACTCAGGAGGGCCTGCTGCCTCCCACTCAGGAGGGCCTGCTGCCTCCCACTCAGGAGGGCCTGCTGTCTCCCACTCAGGGGAGGGCCTGCTGTCTCCCACTCAGGAGGGCCTGCTGCCTCCCACTCAGGAGGGCCTGCTGTCTCCCACTCAGGAGGGTCTGCTGCCTCCCACTCAGGAGGGCCTGCTGCCTCCCACTCAGGAGGGTCTGCTGCCTCCCACTCAGGAGGGTCTGCTGCCTCCCACTCAGGAGGGTCTGCTGCCTCCCACTCAGGAGGGTCTGCTGCCTCCCACTCAGGAGGGTCTGCTGCCTCCCACTCAGGAGGGTCTGCTGCCTCCCACTCAGGAGGGTCTGCTGCCTCCCACTCAGGAGGGTCTGCTGCCTCCCACTCAGGAGGGTCTGCTGCCTCCCACTCAGGAGGGTCTGCTGCCTCCCACTCAGGAGGGTCTGCTGCCTCCCACTCAGGAGGGTCTGCTGCCTCCCACTCAGGAGGGTCTGCTGCCTCCCACTCAGGAGGGTCTGCTGCCTCCCACTAAGGAGGGTCTGCTGCCTCCCACTCAGGAGGGTCTGCTGTCTCCCACTCAGGAGGGTCTGCTGTCTCCCACTAAGGAGGGTCTGCTGTCTCCCACTAAGGAGGGTCTACTGTCTCCCACTAAGGAGGGTCTACTGTCTCCCACTAAGGAGGGTCTACTGTCTCCCACTAAGGAGGGGTTACAGCAGCATCTAGATCATCCTAAAGAAAACAAATATAATGATATTCCAAAAAAGGTCCGGAAATCAGGATGACAAATCTAAATTCTATTTGGACACAGTTCTATTAGAACACACCAAAAACTACACAATCTAGGAGTAAGTATCAGCAACACAGGTAGCTTTCACAGGGCTGTGAAAGAGCTGATAGACAAAGCAAGAAGAGCCTTCTATGCTATTAAAAGGAACATTAAAATCAAATTCCAATTAGAATCTGGCTCAAATGTTTCCAATCAGATATAATGGTCATCACAGACGAACCTGGCTGCCCAGAGAGCACAGTCTGGCTATAGAGACCGGTCGTCACACACAAACCTGGCTGCCCAGAGAGGACAGTCTGGCTATAGAGACCGGTCATCACAGACAAACCTGGCTGCCCAGAGAGGACAGTCTGGCTATAGAGACCGGTCATCACAGACAAACCTGGCTGCCCAGAGAGGACAGTCTGGCTATAGAGACCGGTCGTCACAGACAAACCTGGCTGCCCAGAGAGGACAGTCTGGCTATAGAGACCGGTCATCACAGACAAACCTGGCTGCCCAGAGAGGACAGTCTGGCTATAGAGACCAGTCATCACAGACAAACCTGGCTGCCCAGAGAGGACAGTCTGGCTATAGAGACCGGTCGTCACAGACAAACCTGGCTGCCCAGAGAGGACAGTCTGGCTATAGAGACCGGTCATCACAGACAAACCTGGCTGCCCAGAGAGGACAGTCTGGCTATAGAGACCAGTCATCACAGACAAACCTGGCTGCTCAGAGAGGACAGTCTGGCTATAGAGACCGGTCGTCACAGACAAACCTGGCTGCTCAGAGAGGACAGTCTGGCTATAGAGACCAGTCATCACAGACAAACCTGGCTGCCCAGAGAGGACAGTCTGGCTATAGAGACCGGTCGTCACAGACAAACCTGGCTGCTCAGAGAGGACAGTCTGTGCTCACTCTGCTCCAGGGGAGAGGTAGAGACAGAGCTGCATTTCCTATGAAATAAATATTCAGACTTCAGAGAATCTTCCTTTCCCAAAATGATAATTCAATATAAAGAATTTCAAACTATAAAAGAAAATAAAGAATATAAAATAATAATAATAAAATAAAATAAATCTAATATGTATTGGGTGAAAAGTCAAAATGTGCAGTTTTGGAAGCCAAACATGTCCTCCTGCCACAACCTGAGGGACAGCCAGTAAAAAGTGAAATGTAACTTCAACAATATTTCCTATCTGGTTTTGTTTTGTCTTTCATACCAGGTCATGTGTCTTCTCAGTCATGTTGACACTGGTCTACTACCAGGTCATGCGTCTTCTCAGTCATGTTGACACTGGTCTACTACCAGGTCATGTGTCTTCTCTGGTCTACTACCAGGTCATGTGTCTCCTCAGTCATGTTGACACTGGTCTACTACCAGGTCATGTGTCTTCTCAGTCACGTTGACACTGGTCTACTACCAGGTCATGTGTCTTCTCAGTCACGTTGACACTGGTCTACTACCAGGTCATGTGTCTTCTCAGTCATGTTGACACTGGTCTACTACCAGGTCATGTGTCTTCTCAGTGTGTCTTCTCTGGTCTACTATCAGGTCTGTGTGTGTATATGTGTATTGTCTGTGTGTGTATATGTGTATTGTCTGTGTGTGTATATGTGTATTGTCTGTGTGTGTATATGTGTATTGTCTGTGTGTGTATATGTGTATTGTCTGTGTGTGTATATGTGTATTGTCTGTGTGTGTATATGTGTATTGTCTGTGTGCGTATATGTGTATTGTCTGTGTGCGTATATGTGTATTGTCTGTGTGCGTATATGTGTATTGTCTGTGTGCGTATATGTGTATTGTCTGTGTGCGTATATGTGTATTGTCTGTGTGCGTATATGTGTATTGTCTGTGTGCGTATATGTGTATTGTCTGTGTGCGTATATGTGTATTGTCTGTGTGCGTATATGTGTATTGTCTGTGTGCGTATATGTGTATTGTCTGTGTGCGTATATGTGTATTGTCTGTGTGTGTATATGTGTATTGTCTGTGTGTGTATATGTGTATTGTCTGTGTGTGTATATGTGTATTGTCTGTGTGTGTATATGTGTATTGTCTGTGTGTGTATATGTGTATTGTCTGTGTGTGTATATGTGTATTGTCTGTGTGTGTATATGTGTATTGTCTGTGTGTGTATATGTGTATTGTCTGTGTGCGTGTGTTTTCACCCTCCCGGTAGCGTCCACATCCAGGCGTAGAGGGGGTGGGATGTTCCGTGGGCGGGGGCTGGGCAGGGGGGGCATGGAGTCGACCACTCGCAAGTTGAATCTTTCCAGGTGTGTGGGGTTGGGCGGGTCGCTGTGGAGGAGAGGCTTCAGCCCTCCAAACCCCTCCCCATCTGACCCTATTGGCTGGGCCAGCAAGTGGGAGGTATCCTGAGAGTGAACAAGGTGTCCTGTCCTGAGAGTGCGCACGTGCCCCAGCAGCTCGCCTCCAGCCCCTCCCCCAGTCCTCTGTAGACCAATCCCCTCCAGGGACTCCAGAGAGTAGGCGTGTCTCATGCTGTCCATCACCCATCTAGGCCCCACCCCTTCCTCTCTTTCCAAAAAGTCCGTACAGGTCCACCGCCCCCGGCAATAGGGTCCTCCATGGCCCTGGCCCAATCTGACAACTCGAAACCTGGACCCTTGCCCCACAGCATCTTGCGAGTTGGATTTCCTCAGAGAGAGGGGAGTCGTCGGCTGGGAGAAACTTCCCTGCTGGTGGGAGAGGCCAGGCTGGGAGGAATCAGTGGATTGGCTGGAGGACTGAAGGGAGGGATTTGATTGGCTAGAGGCCTGAACATGGGGTGGGGCTTCCCCAGAGCTCTGCGTGTAGTCTGACGTCACACTAGTAATCTGGAAGCCACTCCTCTTCTTCCCCCCACTCATCTAAACACACAGACACACAGTGAGTGCTGGGCTTGTGTCAGTAGGGTTTGGTTCTCTCTAAAACTCTGTCTGGTCTGTCCTGTTCTCCTAACATATATAGTCCCCTTTCTGGTCTGTCCTGTTCTACTAAGATATATATATAGTCCTCTGTCTAGTCTGTCCTGTCTGTGGAGAACAGGACCAGACTGTATATACTGAACAAAAATAGAAACAACAATTTCAACTGTTTTACTGAGTTACAGTTCAGGAAATTAGTCATAAGGAAATCAGTCATTTCTATTTTACCTTTATTGAACTAGGCAAGTCAGTTAAGAACAAATTCTTATTTTCTATGACTGTGGGTTAACTGCCTGTCCAGGGGCAGAATGACAGATTTGTACCTTGTCAGCTCGGGGATTTGAACTTGCAACCTTCCGGTTACTAGTCCAACGCTCTAACCACTAGGCTACCCTGCTGCGCCATCATGGAGGACCTTCCGGTTACTAGTCCAACGCTCTAACCACTAGGCTACCCTGCTGGTTACTAGTCCAACGCTCTAACCACTAGGCTACCTGCTGGTTACTAGTCCAACGCTCTAACCACTAGGCTACCTGCTGGTTACTAGTCCAACGCTCTAACCACTAGGCTACCCTGCTGGTTACTAGTCCAACGCTCTAACCACTAGGCTACCCTGCTGGTTACTAGTCCAACGCTCTAACCACTAGGCTACCTGCTGGTTACTAGTCCAACGCTCTAACCACTAGGCTACCTGCTGGTTACTAGTCCAACGCTCTAACCACTAGGCTACCCTGCTGGTTACTAGTCCAACGCTCTAACCACTAGGCTACCTGCTGGTTACTAGTCCAACGCTCTAACCACTAGGCTACCCTGCTGGTTACTAGTCCAACGCTCTAACCACTAGGCTACCTGCTGGTTACTAGTCCAACGCTCTAACCACTAGGCTACCTGCTGGTTACTAGTCCAACGCTCTAACCACTAGGCTACCTGCTGGTTACTAGTCCAACGCTCTAACCACTAGGCTACCTGCTGGTTACTAGTCCAACGCTCTAACCACTAGGCTACCTGCTGGTTACTAGTCCAACGCTCTAACCACTAGGCTACCTGCTGGTTACTAGTCCAACGCTCTAACCACTAGGCTACCTGCTGGTTACTAGTCCAACGCTCTAACCACTAGGCTACCTGCTGGTTACTAGTCCAACGCTCTAACCACTAGGCTACCTGCTGGTTACTAGTCCAACGCTCTAACCACTAGGCTACCTGCTGGTTACTAGTCCAACGCTCTAACCACTAGGCTACCTGCTGGTTACTAGTCCAACGCTCTAACCACTAGGCTACCTGCTGGTTACTAGTCCAACGCTCTAACCACTAGGCTACCTGCTGGTTACTAGTCCAACGCTCTAACCACTAGGCTACCTGCTGGTTACTAGTCCAACGCTCTAACCACTAGGCTACCCTGCTGCGCCATATATAAATTAGGCCCCAATTTATAGATTTCACATGACTGAGCAGAGGCTCACATGGGCCCACCCACCCACATGGGAGCCTGGGACAGAGTCTATATTACATTTAAAAAATAAATAAAACATCTAATAAAAAGTTATTGCATCTTAATGAAAACAGACATAATTATGAATCATGTTATTGTTGTATAATGTATTAATTGAACATGTATACAATATATATTTATTTAACCAGGTGGCCAGTTGAGAGTTGTCATTTATAACTGCGACCAAGACAAAGCAAACTGACACAACAGAGTTACACGTGGAATAAAGGTCGATAACACAATAGGATCATCTATGTACATTGTGTGTAAATGTAGAAGAGTAGGGAGGTAAGGCAATAAATAGGTCATAGAGGTGAAATAATTACAATTTATCATTAACACTGGAGTGATAGATGTGCAGATGATGATGTGCAAGTAGAGATACTGGGATGCAAAGGAGCAAGATAAATAACAATATGGGGGAGGAGGTAGTTGGATGGGCTATTTACAGATGGGCTGTTTACAGGTTTATTGATCGGTAAGCTGCGCTGACAGCTGATGTTTAAAGTTAGTGAGGGAGATGCGAGTCTCCAGCTTCAGAGATTTAAACTATTTGTTCCAGTCATTGGCAGCAGAGAACTGGAAGGAAAGGCGGCCAAATGAGGAGTTGGCTTTGGGGGTTACCAGTGAGATATACCTGCTGGAGCGCGTGCTACGGGTGGATGTTGCTATGGTGACCAGTGAGCTGAGATAAGGCGGGGCTTTGCTTAGCCAAGACATCAATGACCTGGAGCAAGTGGGTTTGGCGACGAATATGTAGCGAGGGCCAGAGACAGCATACAGGTCGCAGTGGTGGGTGGTATATGGGGCTTTGGTGACACAATGGATGGCACTGTGATAGACTGCATCCAATTTTCTGAGTAGAGTGTTGGAGTCTATTTTGTAAATTACATCACTGAAGTCATGGATGATGGTAGAATAGTCTGTTTAACAAGGTGAATGCACCAATTTGTAAGTCGCTCTGGATAAGAGCGTCTGCTAAATGACTTAAATGTAATGTAAATGTAAACAAGGGTATTTTTGGCAGCATGAGTGAAAGATGCTTGGTTGCGATATAGGAAGCCGATTCTAGATTTAATTTTGGATGTGAGTCTGGATGGAGAGTTTACAGTCTAACCAGACACCTAGGTATTTGTAGTTGTCCACATATTCTAAGTCAGAGCCGTGCAGAGTAGTGATGCTAGGCAGGCGGGCAGCGATCGGTTAAAGAGCATGCATTTAGTTTTACATGCATTTAAGAGCAGTTGGAGGCCACGGAAGGAGAGTTGTAATGACATTGAAGCTCATCTGGAGGTTAGTTGCCACAGTGTGCAAAGAAGGGCCAGAAGTATACAGAATGGTGTCGTCAGCATAGAGGTGGATCAGGGAATCGCCCGCAGCAAGAGCAACATCATTGATATATACAGAGAAGAGAGTCGGCCCAAGGATTGAACCCTGTGGCACCCCATAGAGACTGCCAGAGGACCGGACAACATGCCATCCGATTTGACACACTGAACTCTGTCCGAGAAGTAGTTGGTGAACCAGGCGAGGCAGTCATTTGAGAAACTAAGGCTTTTGAGTATGCCAATAAGAATGCGGTGATTGACAGAGTCGAAAGCCTTGGCCAGGTCAATGAAGACGGCTGCACAGTCCTGTATTTTATCGATGGCGGTTATGATATCGTGGAGAAGGTACGGTGGGAACTTGGCTTTCGAAGATTTTAGAAAGGCAGGGCAGGATGGATATAGGTCCATAACAGTTTGGGTCTAGAGTGTCTCCCCCTTTGAAGAGGGGGCTGACCGTGCAGAGCAGTTGGCAGGGGTAGCCAGATGGAAAGCATGGCCAGCCGTAGAAAAATGCTTACTGAAATGATCGATTATCATAGATTTACCGGTGGAGACCGTGTTTCCTAGCCTCAGAGCAGTGGGCAGCTGGGAGGAGGTGCTCATATTCTCCATGGACTTTACAGTGTCCCAAAACTTTGGGGAATTAGTGCTACAGGATGCAAATTTCTGTTTGAAAAAGCTAGCCTTAGCTTTCCTAACTGACTGTATATTGGTTCCTGAATTCCCTGAAAAGTTGCATATCGCGGGGACTATTCGATGCTAGTGCGGTCCACCACAGGGTGTTTTTGTGTTGGTCAAGGGCAGTCAAGTCTGTGGTGAACCAAGGGCATAATATCTACTCTTAGTTCTATATTTTTTTGAATGGGGAATGCTTAAAGATATATCTAAGAGAGACCAATGTTATTGTGAAGTGGTTACTGAATAAACTGAAGATATATACATTCCATTCCACCACCAGCTGCCCCATTAAACAACACAACAATATAGATTAAATAACTTGTTCCCAGCCTTCACTTCCTCAGCTTCAACCTCGTCACTGAATAATGGTCACCTTGACCTTTTTGAGCACCACAACTTGCTAATGGACAGAGCCTAAAATGTTATTTTTGGTCTACCAGCCACTCAGATTTTTTTAACCAGACAAATATTTTTTCCCAGTAAAATTACACTAACAAAACCTGGACGTGCATGCTTTGAAATGTTTCTAAAACAATACATATATTACTGCTGAGAAGTAATGTGCTATATTGTTGAATTTCATTTTTTTTTAAAGATTGTGACGACTTTTAACCAAAATATGAGACAAAAATGTTCACCTGCCCTTTAAAGGGCGGGAGGTTACCGTGGTAATGAGAGTCAGCATTACATGGGCTTGTTCCTACCCATCTCTCTGATTTGGTCCTGCCGTACATACCTACACGTACGCTACGGTCACAAGACGCAGGCCTCCTAATTGTCCCTAGAATTTCTAAGCAAACAGCTGGAGGCAGGGCTTTCTCCTATAGAGCTCAATTTTTATGTAATCGTCTGCCTACCCATGTGAGAGACACAAACTTGGTCTCAACCTTTAAGTCTTTACTGAAGACTCATCTCTTCAGTAGGTCATATGATTGAGTGTAGTTTGTCCCAGGAGTGGGAAGGTGAACGGAAAGGCTCTGGAACAACGAACCACCCTTGCTGTCTCTGCCTGGCCGGTTCCCCTCTTTCCACTGGGATTCTCTGCCTCTAACCCTATTACAGGGGCTGAGTCACTGGCTTACTGGGGCTCTTCCATGCCGTCTCTAGGAGGGGTGTGTCACTTGAGTGGGTTGAGTCACTGACATGATCTTCCTATCTGGGTTGGCGCCACCCCCTTGTGTTGTGGCGTGGCAGAGATCTTTGTGGGCTATACTCGGCCTTGTCTCAGGATGGTAAGTTGGTGGTTGAAGATATCCCTCTAGTGATGTGGGGGCTGTGCTTTGGCAAAGTGGGTGGGGTTATATCCTGCCTGTTTGGCCCGGTCCGGGGGTATCATCAGATGGGGCCACAGTGTCTCCTGACCCCTCCTGTCTCAGCCTCCAGTATTTATGCTGCAGTAGTTTGTGTGTCGGGGGGCTAGGGTCGGTTTGTTATATCTGGAGTACTTCTCCTGTCCTATTCGGTGTCCTGTGTGAATTTAAGTGTGCTCTCTCTAATTCTCTCCTTTCTCTCTCGGAGGACCTGAGCCCAAGGACCGTGCCCCAGGACGACCTGACATGATGACTCCTTGCTGTCCCCAGTCCACCTGGCCGTGCTGCTGTTCCAGTTTCAACTGTTCTGCCTTATTATTATTCGACCATGCTGGTTATTTATGAACATTTGAACATCTTGGCCATGTTCTGTTATAATCTCCACCCGGCACAGCCAGAAGAGGACTGGCCACCCCACATAGCCTGGTTCCTCTCTAGGTTTCTTCCTAGGTTTTGGCCTTTCCAGGGAGTTTTTCCTAGCCACCATGCTTCTACACCTGCATTGCTTGCTGTTTGGGGTTTTAGGCTGGGTTTCTGTACAGCACTTTGAGATATCAGCTGATGTACGAAGGGCTATATAAATACATTTGATTTGGATTTGATTTCATGAAAGTTTGATTTTTATAGCAATTTATTTGAATTTGGCGCTCTGCATTTTGTCTGGCTTTTGTACATTTATTTACTGAAAAAGTAATTAAAGTAGTCGGCAATATCAGTGGGCTTTGTGATGAATAAGCCATCTGATTCAATGAACAATGGAGTCGAGTTGGCTTTTTTCCCAGAATTTCAGTTAAAGCTTTTTATTATCTTTCCTTTATATACATGTATCTTTGTTTCATAGTATAGTTTATTTAGTCACATGATTTCTTAATTTGCAGTAAGTTTGCCAATCAGTTGGGCTGCAGGACTATTTTGAACTTCACAAATCAAAACTGTATTTTTAGCAGTTATCAATATCTTGAAATATAAATTAATTAAGTACACATCGTGATATTTCGAGGAGTAAGAGGTTTCACCAACTATAGATATTACAGTAGTACTTTACAACACCGGTCTTCATCGTGGACAATGATATACAGTAGGGCAAGGGTCTTCATAGAGGACAAGTATTAATGATAATAAGTATTAATGTCAGACCCATGTAGTACTAACCTACTGCTAACCCTAAAGGGGTAGGGTTTGAAACTTATGGGTTCAACAATCACGCAGCTATGAGAATGAATAAATAATAAATAATAAATGGCAAGGCGTGACACATCAATACGGATCAGAGCCCCTTCTGTGCCATTCGAGAAGGGTGCAACTGCAGCCCACAATTTGAGCATTATTTGTGGGCATTCCGGAATCTGTAAGAACCCCTCTTTAGACTTCTATTGGTTTATTTTTATTTGGACTACAGTACATAGGCGGGAGGCAGGGGCGCTCCAGTACAGTCGATGGTGGTGATGCAACCGCCGATAAACCCCACAGAAGCAGTGGGGTTGACAACAGTAGCTGGCTATACTTAGAACAGACCGGTAGTGTCCTTCGCACCCGCTTGTCGGGCACCGTTTCCCCGCAATTCAGTTAAAGACAGCGACGGCAGGCAGGAGCGAAGGATACTGTCTACCAGTGAAAAAACGCATACTTTTTTCCCTTTTGACCCACATTCAAAAGTGTCACACTTTGGGTGGGGGTTCATGCAGGAACTAATGCAATACTCCTTCCAACAGATAGAGGAAGTCCACATTGGGGGCTGCAGTTGCACACCATTGCGCCATTCACCGTGTCCCTCTCAATTAAATCTCACTCTCCTGCACAACTTTATTTTAAAAGTATTTTTTTCCTTCTTGGTGAAATTTGTTTCAGGCAAAAGTTGACGTACCTTGTCCAGGATCCCGGATTCTGTAGCGGGTTTTAACCTGGCGAAGAGATGGAGCTTCTATAGGAGTTCGCTACATGACATCTCATCACTGCCGGACAAACACACTGTATAACCTTAACCAGTTTGATGTAGATATAAATACATCTCTACTTTATTATAAGACCTTTCATAAAAGTTGTAGAAAAAGTACTTCTGACCCCATCGCCGCTCGGTCGGCCGTAACTCCCGTTCCCAGGCCACGGTAATAATACCCCGTTGGACCAGAGAGATGGGCAGAGGGCTTTGGGGTGAGCCTCGGTTGCAGTCCCGTTCCTTGTTCCGTCCCAGCAGCTCTTCCATGGAGCCCCGGCCGAGACCGGGAGAGCAGTCTGGAGTTATTACACACACCAGCCCGTTTTTAGCTGGCCTGGTAGTTATACTTAACACAATACAAGTTAGCTAACTAGCTACAGTAGCTAAACATTCTGGCTAGCTAGTTAACTACTGTAACTAACTACTTCTGCTTTCCACAGCGGCGCCGTCTGTCTTCAGTCACTCCTTCCCCCCGTCTCTCTTTCTCTGCTGGAGAAAGACGGGTAGCTTTCTCATTCAGCTATAAAAGAACGGTTCTGGTCTCAGTATCTAGCTACATGATTTTCTATTTAGCAAACTGTTGACAACTTTTATAAACCCGGAAGTTACGCCCCCGTGGAGCCTCGTGTTTATGGTGCCCTGGTGACCCCTGCTGGCCAGATCAGATTACTACAGCCTTCCAGGTTGTAGGGGCAAGGGTTCCGGTTTTATGCCGAAAATCTCCCCTTGCCAGAATCCCCCCCCCCATCTAATTTCCTTATTTTTGTGGCTAGAGTCAAATACTTTCTGTGGTACACATCAGAGTCAAATACTTTCTGTGGTACACATCAGAGTCAAATACTTTCTGTAACACACATCAGAGTCAAATACTTTCTGTAACACACATCAGAGTCAAATACTTTCTGTAACACACATCAGAGTCAAATACTTTCTGTAACACACATCAGAGTCAAATACTTTCTGTAACACACATCAGAGTCAAATACTTTCTGTAACACACATCAGAGTCAAATACTTTCTGTAACACACATCAGAGTCAAATACTTTCTTTTGAACAAACTTAGTCAGGATAGGCAACCGAAATTAATAATGAATGTATGTGTGTTATATTAAATATAGAGGAAGGGGTAAAATGTTGGCAAGCAATGAACATTTCAGAACAACTATGGCTGAATTATTATCCTTACACTTTAAAAAATACTAGTCGAATAAGACATGTGAGAGATGACGAATGTTGGCAAAGAGATTTATTTATAGACTAATACAAAAATCAGTAGATGTTTTAGGTACAGGCGACATGGGCATCTTTCCGCCCAGGTGCGGGTGCGGTCGGCGGGTGCTGAAGGGGGAGTTCGCCCAGGACGCCATACAAGCTAGAACCGCCACATACACTTGAAACAAATAGCCAAATAGAAAACTGCAAGCAAAAATGCTTTCTGCTACTAAGATCAGTGAAATGTAGGCTAAACTGACAACGGAATGCAGAGCAGAAATCTCAACTAGCAAGCAAGTTGCAGCAATGAATGTTTGTTTATTCCATGTGTAACTCTGTTGTTGTTTGTGTCGCACTGCTATGCTTTATCTTGGCCAGGTCGCAGTTGTAAATGAGAACTTGTTCTCAACTGTCCACCTGGTTAAATAAAGGTGTTCTCAACTGGCCACCTGGTTGAATGAAGAACGCAAATAAAATGAAGAACGCAAGGGGGGGGGGATTTTGGCACAATGGTTTCAAGGCTGATGCCCAGCCCAGAAAGACCATTTCCAAACATGGCCACTTAGAAAAGTCAGATTTGAATATTCATAATAAGACACTTTAGTCATCATTTTTGTGCACAAAACATCCATTGAATTATTCAAATAATTGTAGCTGAGAAGGAAGATATACATTTGTTTAATTCATCCAATGTCTGCCATGTTTTTTGATGGCACATTTCAGCACATTTCAGCCTGCCCATTTCAGCCTACACATTTCAGCCTACACATTTCAGCCTGCACATTTCAGCCTGCCCATTTCAGCCTGCCCATTTCAGCCTGCCCATTTCAGCCTGCACATTTCAGCCTGCCCATTTCAGCCTACACATTTCAGCCTGCCCATTTCAGCCTGCCCATTTCAGCCTACACATTTCAGCCTGCCCATTTCAGCCTGCCCATTTCAGCCTGCACATTTCAGCCTGCCCATTTCAGCCTACACATTTCAGCCTGCCCATTTCAGCCTGCACCTATCAGCCTGCCCATTTCAGCCTGCACCTATCAGCCTACACATTTCAGCCTGCCCATTTCAGCCTGCACCTATCAGCCTACACATTTCAGCCTACACATTTCAGCCTACACATTTCAGCCTGCACATTTCAGCCTGCCCATTTCAGCCTGCATATTTCAGCCTACACATTTCAGCCTACACATTTCAGCCTACACATTTCAGCCTACACATTTCAGCCTGCACATTTCAGCCTGCCCATTTCAGCCTACACATTTCAGCCTGCATATTTCAGCCTACACATTTCAGCCTACACATTTCAGCCTACACAAACTATGTGATAAATGGTAGCCAATTTAAATCCGACCACCTCACTGACACAACTCTGAAATAAAGGACTCTGGAGTCTGATGCCCAGGCCAAATGGCAAAAACGAGTTCACAAACGGTTCACATCAAAAAAACACTTTAAATTCTTAAACCAATTAAAGATACAATATGTAACTTTTGGGGTAACCTGACCAAATTCACATAGAAATGTGAATTATAGCTCTTTCATTCACATTGAAAGCAAGTCTAAGAAGTGTTAGAGCTGTTCTATGTGCTCTATTTCTATGCTTCCTGTTCTGAAGTTTAGTTTTTATGTATTTTACTTACAGTTTTGTACAGCTGGAACTACAATATTTTTGTCTATGGAAAATATATTCCACAGCGGTTTAGATGGTACAATGATTATCTACACAATGACTGCTTGTTTTGTCACATAAACTTAAATTAGGCAAACTATTACAATTTTAGTAACCAGGAAATGGCGGAGCGATTTCTGCATAGTACATCTTTAACGGTGCATTTGACAATGGTTCAATTACTTTAACCATCAATTACATTTTTCTTCACACATTTGTATTTATTATGGATCCCCATTAGTTCCTGTCAAGGCAGCAGCTACTCTTCCTGGGGTTTATTATGGATCCCCATTAGTTCCTGCCAAGGCAGCAGCTACTCTTCCTGGGGTTTATTATGGATCCCCATTAGTTCCTGCCAAGGCAGCAGCTACTCTTCCTGGGGTTTATTATGGATCCCCATTAGTTCCTGCCAAGGCAGCAGCTACTCTTCCTGGGGTTTATTATGGATCCCCATTAGTTCCTGCCAAGGCAGCAGCTACTCTTCCTGGGGTTTATTATGGATCCCCATTAGTTCCTGCCAAGGCAGCAGCTACTCTTCCTGGGGTTTATTATGGATCCCCATTAGTTCCTGCCAAGGCAGCAGCTACTCTTCCTGGGGTTTATTATGGATCCCCATTAGTTCCTGCCAAGGCAGCAGCTACTCTTCCTGGGGTTTATTATGGATCCCCAATAGTTCCTGCCAAGGCAGCAGCTACTCTTCCTGGGGTTTATTATGGATCCCCATTTAGTTCCTGTCAAGGCAGCAGCTACTCTTCCTGGAGTTTATTATGGATCCCCATTAGTTCCTGCCAAGGCAGCAGCTACTCTTCCTGGGGTTTATTATGGATCCCCATTAGTTCCTGCCAAGGCAGCAGCTACTCTTCCTGGGGTTTATTATGGATCCCCATTAGTTCCTGCCAAGGCAGCAGCTACTCTTCCTGGGGTTTATTATGGATCCCCATTAGTTCCTGCCAAGGCAGCAGCTACTCTTCCTGGGGTTTATTATGGATCCCCATTAGTTCCTGCCAAGGCAGCAGCTACTCTTCCTGGGGTTTATTATGGATCCCCATTAGTTCCTGCCAAGACAGCAGCTACTCTTCCTGGGGTTTATTATGGATCCCCATTAGTTCCTGCCAAGGCAGCAGCTACTCTTCCTGGGGTTTATTATGGATCCCCATTAGTTCCTGCCAGGACAGCAGCTACTCTTCCTGGGGTTTATTATGGATCCCCATTAGTTCCTGCCAAGACAGCAGCTACTCTTCCTGGGGTTTATTATGGATCCCCATTAGTTCCTGCCAAGGCAGCAGCTACTCTTCCTGGGGTTTATTATGGATCCCCATTAGTTCCTGCCAAGGCAGCAGCTACTCTTCCTGGGGTTTATTATGGATCCCCATTAGTTCCTGTCAAGGCAGCAGCTACTCTTCCTGGGGTTTATTATGGATCCCCATTAGTTCCTGTCAAGGCAGCAGCTACTCTTCCTGGGGTTTATTATGGATCCCCATTAGTTCCTGCCAAGGCAGCAGCTACTCTTCCTGGGGTTTATTATGGATCCCCATTAGTTCCTGCCAAGGCAGCAGCTACTCTTCCTGGGGTTTATTATGGATCCCCATTAGTTCCTGTCAAGGCAGCAGCTACTCTTCCTGGGGTTTATTATGGATCCCCATTAGTTCCAACACACTGTGTGCCCTCAGGCCCATATTCCACCACTGTTGTATCAGTATGTTTTGATCATGACAGTTTACAATCCAGGATTTTACTCCAAGCAGTTTAGTCATCTCAACTTGCTCAATTTACACATTATTTATTACAAGATTTAGTTGAGGTTTAGGGTTTAGTGAATGATTTGTCCCAAATACAATGCTTTTAGTTTAAGAAATATTTAGGGCTAACTTATTCCTTGCCACACACTCTGAAACTAACTGCAGCTCTTTGTTAAGCGTTACAGTCTTTTCAGTCGCTGTAGTAGCTGACTTGTACTTATTTTATTTTATTGATTTTTATTTAAGATGTCAGGGCTCTTAGTGTTGCGAGCTTTTTATGCCTCAAAAGTTGTGCTTGCAAGCTCTCTGAGTTGTAAGATATGCAAGCCAACATGTGCTGTATGGCCCAAGTAGGTAATGAAGGTGAGATGCATGAGTTGTAAGATATGCAAGCCAACATGTGCTGTATGGCCCAAGCAGGTAATGAAGGTGAGATGCATGTTTGACAGAAACATTTGTTTGAATGGTAACAGCTCTTCCATTCCTGTTTCAGTGAGTAGCTCAATGTAAACTGAACGAAGCCTATGATAGTAAGCTTGTGGGTGTATTTGCGAGTCGCAGAACCACTGAATTCTAATTTCAAAGCTGTACTCAAGTCTTGGCTTTGTTGGCGAAGAGGCGCCACATTACTCAATGTCGAATGGCCAAGAGGAGAAAACTTAGGGACACATGAGGGAGGCGATGTCTGAAACCTTCTATCGTCTTCACTCCTTTGAGTACCAGACTCCGGTTGCTTGGTTGGGTAGTCACCCTGTAGCGCGGGACCATTCTGGACTTCCTCCAGATGGTACCTATGGGTGGTATTCTGCTTCATAGCAGAGTCCACTTGGGAGCTTAGAGTACTGATTTTAGACACATTACATTTACATTTACATTTAAGTCATTTAGCAGACGCTCTTATCCAGAGCGACTTACAAATTGGTGCATTCACCTTATGACATCCAGTGGAACAGTCACTTTACAATAGTGCATCTAAAACTTAAGGGGGGGTGAGAGGGATTACTTATCCTATCCTAGGTATTCCTTAAAGAGGTGGGGTTTCAGGTGTCTCCGGAAGGTGGTGATTGACTCCGCTGTCCTGGCGTCGTGAGGGAGTTTGTTCCACTATTGGGGGGCCAGGGCAGCGAACAGTTTTGACTGGGCTGAGCGGGAGCTGTACTTCCTCAGTGGTAGGGAGGCGAGCAGGCCAGAGGTGGATGAACGCAGTGCCCTTGTTTGGGTGTAGGGCCTGATCAGAGCCTGGAGGTACTGAGGTGCCGTTCCCCTCACAGCTCCGTAGTCAAGCACCATGGTCTTGTAGCGGATGCGAGCTTCAACTGGAAGCCAGTGGAGAGAACGGAGGAGCGGGGTGACGTGAGAGAACTTGGGAAGGTTGAACACCAGACAGGCTGCGGCGTTCTGGATGAGTTGAAGGGGTTTAATGGCACAGGCAGGGAGCCCAGCCAACAGCGAGTTGCAGTAATCCAGACGGGAGATGACAAGTGCCTGGATTAGGACCTGCGCCGCTTCCTGTGTGAGGCAGGGTCGTACTCTGCGGATGTTGTAGAGCATGAACCTACAGGAACGGGCCACCGCCTTGATGTTGGTTGAGAACGACAGGGTGTTGTCCAGGATCACGCCAAGGTTCTTGGCGCTCTGGGAGGAGGACACAATGGAGTTGTCAACCGTGATGGCGAGATCATGGAACGGGCAGTCCTTCCCCGGGAGGAAGAGCAGCTCCGTCTTGCCGAGGTTCAGCTTGAGGTGGTGATCAGTCATCCACACTGATATGTCTGCCAGACATGCAGAGATGCGATTCGCCACCTGGTCATCAGAAGGGGGAAAGGAGAAGATGAATTGTGTGTCGTCTGCATAGCAATGATAAGAGAGACCATGTGAGGTTATGACAGAGCCAAGTGACTTGGTGTATAGCGAGAATAGGAGAGGGCCAAGAACAGAGCCCTGGGGACACCAGTGGTGAGAGCGCGTGGTGAGGAGACAGATTCTCGCCACGCCACCTGGTAGGAGCGACCTGTCAGGTAGGACGCAATCCAAGCGTGGGCCGCGCCGGAGATGCCCAACTCGGAGAGGGTGGAGAGGAGGATCTGATGGTTCACAGTATCGAAGGCAGCCGATAGATCTAGAAGGATGAGAGCAGAGGAGAGAGAGTTAGCTTTAGCAGTGCGGAGCGCCTCCGTGATACAGAGGAGAGCAGTCTCAGTTGAATGACTAGTCTTGAAACCTGACTGATTTGGATCAAGAAGGTCATTCAGAGAGAGATAGCGGGAGAGCTGGCCAAGGACGGCACGTTCAAGAGTTTTGGAGAGAAAAGAAAGAAGGGATACTGGTCTGTAGTTGTTGACATCGGAGGGATCGAGTGTAGGTTTTTTCAGAAGGGGTGCAACTCTCGCTCTCTTGAAGACGGAAGGGACGTAGCCAGCGGTCAGGGATGAGTTGATGAGCGAGGTGAGGTAAGGGAGAAGGTCTCCGGAAATGGTCTGGAGAAGAGAGGAGGGGATAGGGTCAAGCGGGCAGGTTGTTGGGCGGCCGGCCGTCACAAGACGCGAGATTTCATCTGGAGAGAGAGGGGAGAAAGAGGTCAGAGCACAGGGTAGGGCAGTGTGAGCAGAACCAGCGGTGTCGTTTGACTTAGCAAACGAGGATCGGATGTCGTCGACCTTCTTTTCAAAATGGTTGACGAAGTCATCTGCAGAGAGGGAGGAGGGGGGGGAGGGGGAGGAGAATTCAGGAGGGAGGAGAAGGTGGCAAAGAGCTTCCTAGGGTTAGAGACAGATGCTTGGAATTTAGAGTGGTAGAAAATGGCTTTAGCAGCAGAGACAGAGGAGGAAAATGTAGAGAGGAGGGAGTGAAAGGATGCCAGGTCCGCAGGGAGGCGAGTTTTCCTCCATTTCCGCTCGGCTGCCCGGAGCCCTGTTCTGTGAGCTCGCAATGAGTCATCGAGCCACGGAGCGGGAGGGGGAGGACCGAGCCGGCCTGGAGGATAGGGGACATAGAGAGTCAAGGGATGCAGAGAGGGAGGAGAGGAGGGTTGAGGAGGCAGAATCAGGAGATAGGTGGGAGAAGGTTTGAGCGGAGGGAAGAGATGATAGGATGGAAGAGGAGAGAGTAGCGGGGGAGAGAGAGCGAAGGTTGGGACGGCGCGATACCATCCGAGTAGGGGCAGTGTGGGAGGTGTTGGATGAGAGCGAGAGGGAAAAGGATACAAGGTAGTGGTCGGAGACTTGGAGGGGAGTTGCAATGAGGTTAGTGGAAGAACAGCATCTAGTAAAGATGAGGTCGAGCGTATTGCCTGCCTTGTGAGTAGGGGGGGAAGGTGAGAGGGTGAGGTCAAAAGAGGAGAGGAGTGGAAAGAAGGAGGCAGAGAGGAAAGAGTCAAAGGTAGACGTGGGGAGGTTAAAGTCGCCCAGAACTGTGAGAGGTGAGCCGTCCTCGGGAAAGGAGCTTATCAAGGCATCAAGCTCATTGATGAACTCTCCGAGGGAACCTGGAGGGCGATAAATGATAAGGATGTTAAGCTTGAAAGGGCTAGTAACTGTGACAGCATGGAATTCAACGGAGGCGATAGACAGATGGGTAAGGGGAGAAAGAGAGAATGACCACTTGGGAGAGATGAGGATCCCGGTGCCACCACCCCGCTGACCAGACGCTCTCGGGGTGTGCGAGAACACGTGGGCGGACGAAGAGAGAGCAGTAGGAGTAGCAGTGTTGTCTGTGGTGATCCATGTTTCCGTCAGTGCCAAGAAGTCGAGGGACTGGAGGGATGCATAGGCTGAGATGAACTCTGCCTTGTTGACCGCAGATTGGCAGTTCCAGAGGCTACCGGAGACCTGGAACTCCACGTGGGTCGTGCGTGCTGGGACCACCAGAGTAGGCTGGCCGCGGCCACGCGGTGTAGAGCGTTTGTATGGTCTGTGCAGAGAGGAGAGAACAGGGATAGACAGACACATAGTTGACAGGCTACAGAAGAGGCTACGCTAATGCAAAGGAGATTGGAATGACAAGTGGACTACACGTCTCGAATGTTCAGAAAGTTAAGCTTACGTAGCAAGAATCTTATTGACTAAAATGATTAAAATGATACAGTACTGCTGAAGTAGGCTAGCTGGCAGTGGCTGCGTTGTTGACACTACACTAATCAAGTCGTTCCGTTGAGTGTAATAGTTTCTGCAGTGCTGCTATTCGGGGGCTAGCTGGCTAGCTAGCAGTGTTGTTTACGTTACGTGGCGTTAAAAGAACGACAATAGCTGGCTAGCTAACCTAGAAAATCGCTCTAGACTACACAATTATCTTTGATACAAAGACGGCTATGTAGCTAGCTATGTAGCTAGCTACGATCAAACAAATCAAACCGTTGTACTGTAATGAAATGAAAATGTGATACTACCTGTGAATGCGACCGGGTTGTTGAGTCCTATTCGGTAGATGTTGGCTAGCTGTTGGCTAGCTGTCGGCTAGCTGTTGGCTAGCTGTTGGCTAGCTAGCAGAGTCTCCTACGTTAAGGATGACAAATAGCTGGCTAGCTAACCTCGGTAAATTAAGATAATCACTCTAAGACTACACACTCTAAACTACACAATTATCTTGGATACGAAGACAGCAAAGACAGCTATGTAGCTAGCTAACACTACACTAATCAGGTCGTTCAGTTGAGTGTAATAGTTACTACAGTGCTGCTAATCAGTGGGCGTTTGCTAGCTGGCTAGCTGGCTAGCTGCTGGGCAAATAGCAGTGAAGACTACGTTAGGATGACGAAATACGATAATTATGCAATTATCTTTGATACAAAGACGGCTATGTAGCTAGCTAAGAAGAAATTGCTAAGATTAGACAAATCAAACCGTTGTACTATAATGAAATGTAATGAAATGTAATGTAAAAGTTATACTACCTGCGGAGCGAAGTGCCGATGCGACCGCTCGCTCCAACCCGGAAGTACTAGTACTAGTGATCAATAATGTCAAACCTGCACTGTAAGTCTAAGAAGACAGCACCCACAATCATTTTATTATCAATTTCTCTCTGCCAATCATGGGTAATTTGTATAAGTGCTGTGCTTGTTGAGTGTCCTTCCCTATAAGCGTGCTGAACGTCAATTTGTTCACTGTGTAATAGCATTGTATCTGGTCAAACACAATGGGTGTGTGCTTATTAGTACCTGGAATAAGCAATTTCAAGTGCAGCGTCTGTTTGCTCCTCATTACACACCACAGACCAACAAATATGATTTACATCAACATATGAATCACTACAGAACCTCTTGTATGACCTCTTATAAACTATAGTAGTCCCAGCCTTTGGAACCTTGGTTTTCCTAAATATGGCTATTTTATTGTGATCACTACATCCGATGGATTTGTATACTGCTTTAAAGCAAATATCTGCAGCATTAGTAAAGATGTGATCAATACATGTTGATGATGTCATTCCTGTTCTGTTTGTAAACTACCCTGGTAGGTTGACTGATAACCTGAACCAGATTGCAGGCACTGGTTACAGTTTGAAGTTTTTTCTTGAGTGGGCAGCTTGTCAATATTTAAATCACCTAGAAAATATACTTCTCTGTTGATACATACATTATCAAGCATTTCACACATATTATCCAGATACTGACTGTTAGCATTTGGTCTATAGCAGCTTCCCACCAGAATGGGCTTTAGGTGAGGCAGATGAACCTGTAGCCATATTACTTCAACAGTATTTAACATTATCCAGTACTGTTTAACAGAATGGGCTTTTATCCAGATACTGACTGTCTATAGCAGCTTCCCACCAGAATGGGCTTTAGGTGAGGCAGATGAACCTGTAGCCATATTACTTCAACAGTATTTAACATTATCCAGATACTGTCTATAGCAGCTTCCCACCAGAATGGGCTTTAGGTGAGGCAGATGAATCTGTAGCCATATTACTTCAACAGTATTTAACATTATCCAGATACTGACTGTTATCAGAATGGGCTTTGGTGAGGCAGGTCTATAGCAGCTTCCCATTACCAGAATGGGCTTTAGGCAGCTTCCCACCAGAAGGCAGATGAACCTGTAGCCATATTACTTCAACAGTATTTAACATTATCCAGATACTGACTGTCTATAGCAGCTTCCCACCAGAATGGGCTTTAGGTGAGGCAGATGAACCTGTAGCCATATTACTTCAACAGTATTTAACATGAGATAGTGTTTCTGCACCTGGACTACTGTTCAGTTGTGGTCAGGTGCCACAAAGATGGACTGTACACAGAGAGCTAACGTTAATGCCATGCATGTCAATCTCTCATGGCTCAAAGAGGAGGAGAGATCAACTTCATCACTACTTGTTTTTATAAGAGGTGTTGACAAGCTGAATGTACCAAGCTGTCCGTTTAAAATACTTGCACACATCTCAGAAACCCATGCCTACCCCACAAGACAAGCCACCAGAGGTCTCTTCACAATCCAAGCCAGAACATATTATGGGAGGCTCACAGCACTACATAGAGCCATGACTACATGGAACGCTATCCCACATCAGGTAACTGATGCAGCAGTAGAATACTGTCTGTACCTGTGTATGAAGACACTCCAAAGGTACAAACACACACATTGTTGTATGGTGGTATTATACATGTTGTATTGTAGATACAGTACCATTCAAAGTATGGACACACGTACTCATGCCAGGGTTTCTTTATTGTACTATTTTCTACATTGTAGAATAATAGTGAAGACATCAAAAGTAATGAACATATATGGAATCATGTAGTAACCAACAAAAAAAAAGTGTTAAAGAAACCCAAATATATTTTATATTCTTCAAAGTAGCCACATTTTGCCTTAATGAAAGCTTTGCACACTCTTGACACTCAACCAGCTTCACATGTAATGCTTTTCCAAAAGTCTTGGGAGTTCCCACATATGCTGAGCACTTGCTGCTTTTCCTTCACTCTGCGGTCCGACTCATCTCAAACCATCTCGATTTGGTTGAGGTCGGGTGATTGTGGAGGCAAGGTCATCTGATGCAGCACTCCATCACTCTCCTTAGTAAAACAGCCCTTACACAGCCTGGAGGTGTGTTGGGTCATTGTCCTGTGGAAAAACATATGAGCCCAAACCAGATGGGATGGCGTGTCGCTGCAGAATTCTGTGGTAGCCATGCTGGTTAATTGTGCCTTGAATTCTAGATAAATCACAGACAGTGTCACCAGCAAAGCACCATCACACCTCCTCCTCCATGCTTCACGGTGGGAAATACATATGCGGAGACCATCTGTTGACCTACACCGCATCTCACAAAGATACGGAGGTTGAAACCAAAAATCTCCATTTTGGACTCCAAACCAAAGGACACATTTCCACTGGTCTAATTTACATTACTCTGTTTCTTGGCCCAATGATGATGCTGTATGTTGAGAAGCAGGTGAAATGTTGGGAAAAAAACCATGGAACGAGATAACATTAGCGTCTTTGCATAAACACAGGAACAATACTGACTGGGGAAAGAACCTAAGGGAAATAGGGGCGGTAATAGGTGAGGTAATGGAGTCCAGGTGTGCCTCATGATGACGTGCAGGTGCGCGTAATGCTTGATGCCAGGTGTGCGTAATGATGGATCCCAGGACCAGTGGTGTACCAGAGACGTTGAATGCCGAAGGGGAGGAGCAGGAGTAGACGTAACACTTCTTATTGGTGTTCTTTAGTGGTGGATTTTTTGCAGAAATTTGACCACGAAGGCCTGATTCACACAGTCAATTTCTGAGGCTGGTAACTCTAATGACCTTTGGGTCTTCCTTTCCTGTGGCGGTCCTCATGAGAGCCAGTTTCATCATAGCGCTTGATGGTTTTTGTGACTGAACTTGAAGAAACTTTCAAAATTCTTGAAATTTTCCACA
This sequence comes from Oncorhynchus gorbuscha, assembly GCF_021184085.1. Lineage (NCBI taxonomy): Eukaryota > Metazoa > Chordata > Actinopteri > Salmoniformes > Salmonidae > Oncorhynchus > Oncorhynchus gorbuscha. The sequence continues at coordinate 49,839,161 of NC_060197.1, forward strand.
TTGACTGACCTTCATGTCTTAAAGTAATGATGGACTGTCATTTCTCTTTGCTTATTTGAGCTGTTCTTGCCTTAATATTGTCTTTGTCGTTTACCAAAAAGGGCTATCTTCTGTATACCACCCCTACCTTGTCATAACACAACTGCCTCAAATGCAATAAGAAGGAAAGAAATTCCACAAATTAACGTTTAACAAGGCACATTTTCTAGTGTGTAATTGACTGTACATTTGTTTATTCCACGTGTAACTCTGTGTTATTGTTCGTGTTGCACTGTTTTGCTTTATCTTGGCCAGGTCTCAGTTTTAAATGAGAACTTGTTTTCAAACTGCCTACCTGGTTAAAATTCTATATTTTTTCCCCCTCTGGTTGCCCATTTAACATTTTGATAGAAATTTGGTAAGACTGATTTAAGTTTCCCTGCATTAAAGTCTCTGGCCACTAGGAGCGCCGCCTCTGGGTGAGCGGTTTCCTGTTTGTTTATTTCCTTATACAGCTGACTGAGTGAGGTCTTAGTGCCAGCATCCATCTGTGGTGGTAAATAAACAGCCACGAAAATTATGGATGAAAATAGTGAGGTCTACAGCTTATCATAAGATACTCTACTTCTGGCGAGCAAAATCTAGAGACTTCCTTCGATTTTGTGCACCAGCTGTTGTTTACATATATGCACAGACCCCCTCATTTTACCGAAGTGTGCTGGTCTATCTAGCCGGTGCAGCGTGTATCCCACTAGCTCAATATCCATGTCATCATTCAGCCATGATTCTGTGAAGCATAAGATGTTACAGTCTCTGATGTCCCGTTGGTAGGATATACGTGATCGTACCTCGTCTAATTTATTGTCCAAGATTGCACGTTGGCAAGTAATATTGACGCTAACGGCAGCTTTCCCACTCGCCGTCTGCGGAGAGTGACGCCACTCTGTGTCCTCTGTACCTGCGTCTCTTCCTCTTGCAAATAACAGGGATGTTGGCCTTGTCGGGTGTCTGAAGTACATCCTGTGCATCCTGCTTGTTGAAGAAAAAATATTAGTCTAATCCATGGTGAGTGATCGCTGTCCTGATATCCAGAAGCTCTTTGTCTAATCCGAGGTCAGTGATCGCTGTCCTGATATCCAGAAGCTCTTTGTCTAATCCATGGTGAGTGATCTCTGTCCTGATATCCAGAAACTCTTTGTCTAATCCGAGGTGAGTGATCACTGTCCTGATGTCCTGAAGCTCTGTGTCTAATCCGAGGTGAGTGATCTCTGTCCTGATATCCAGAAGCTTTTTGTCTAATCCATGGTGAGTGATCGCTGTCCTGATATCCAGAAGCTCTTAGTCTAATCCGAGGTGAGTGATCGCTGTCCTGATATCCAGAAGCTCTTTGTCTAATCCGAGGTGAGTGATCGCTGTCCTGATATCCAGAATCTCTTTGTCTAATCCGAGGTGAGTGATCACTGTCCTGATATCCAGAAGCTCTTTGTCTAATCCATGGTGAGTGATCACTGTCCTGATATCCAGAAGCGCTTTGTCTAATCCGAGGTGAGTGATCTCTGTCCTGATATCCAGAAGCTCTGTGTCTAATCAGAGGTGAGTGATCGCTGTCCTGATATCCAGAAGCTCTTTGTCTAATCCATGGTGAGTGATCTCTGTCCTGATATCCAGAAACTCTTGGTCTAATCCGAGGTGAGTGATCACTGTCCTGATGTCCTGAAGCTCTGTGTCTAATTGAGTGTGTCCTGATATCCAATCCGAGGTGAGTGATCGCTGTCCTGATATCCAGAAGCTCTTTGTCTAATCTGAGGTGAGTGATCTCTGTCCTGATATCCAGAAGCTCTTTGTCTAATCCAAGGTGAGTGATCGCTGTCCTGTCCAGAAGCTCTTTGAGTGATCGCTGTCCTGATATCCAGAAGCTCTTTGTCTAATCCATGGTGAGTGATCTCTGTCCTGATATCCAGAAGCTCTTTGTCTAATCCATGGTCCTGATATCCAGAAGCTCTTTGTCTAATCTGAGGTGAGTGATCTCTGTCCTGATATCCAGAAGCTCTTTGTCTAATCCGAGGTGAGTGATCTCTGTCCTGATATCCAGAAGCTGTTTGTCTAATCCGAGGTGAGTGATCGCTGTCCTGATATCCAGAAGCTCTTTGTCTAATCCGAGGTGAGTGATCTCTGTCCTGATATCCAGAAGCTGTTTGTCTAATCCGAGGTGAGTGATCGCTGTCCTGATATCCAGAAGCTCTTTGTCTAATCCATGGTGAGTGATCTCTGTCCTGATATCCAGAAGCTCTTTGTCTAATCCGAGGTGAGTGATCACTGTCCTGATATCCAGAAGCTCTTTGTCTAATCCGAGGTGAGTGATCTCTGTCCTGATATCCAGAAGCTCTTTTTTGCCGTAAAATACGATGGCAGAAACATTATGTACAAAATAAGTCACAAATGACGTGAAAACCCCCCTCATAACAGCACAATTGGTTAGGCGCCATTAATGCTGCCATTTCTTCTGCTGCCATTTTGTGTAATTGGCATGCCGTTTAATCCGTTTCTTGATATGCCTGACAGGTGGATGGATTATCGTGGCAAATGAAAAACACTCACTAGCAGGGAGGTAAACAAATGTGTCCACAACATTTGAGAAATAATATATTTGTTTGTATGGAACATTTCTGTGATCTTTTATTTTAGCTCATGAAACCAACACTTTACATGTTGCAATGATATTTTTGTTAAGTTTTTGTTCATATCCCTCAAATATCCAATAAACGGGTGCCAATATTGAGACATAGATAGGCTACCCTCCCGTATCTGAAACTACATGATCATTGATGTTTACTGATCATGAAAGCAGTTACTTGCTGTATAACTCTGATGATAGAGCTACGTGTGTGCAATAGTTTTGCATGCAATAATCTGACATTTGTTGTTCTGACTAAGCTCTTCAAGAGATACTGATATTACAACATTTATTTAACAATTCCTTGAAAATGGCACACAGTTGTCAGTGGTTTTAGCAGAGCTGAGGGTCTCCTTGCCCCACAGCAGGCAAATCGAACGCTCAGCAATGTATTGTGATGTTTTATAAAACTCTACAGAACCCTAACCTCCAGCTTTTTTAAACATTTTATTTCACCTTTATTTAACCAGGTAGGCTAGTTGAGAACACCTTTATTTAACCAGGTAGGCTAGTTGAGAACACCTTTATTTAACCAGGTAGGCTAGTTGAGAACAAGTTCTCATTTGTAACTCTGACCTGGCCAAGATAAAGCATAGCAGTGTGAACAGACAACAACACAGAGTTACACATGGAGTAAACAATAAACAAGTCAATAACAGTAGAACAAAAAGCTAGAACTCTGACCTAGAAGGTGTTGCAGCATCTTTGGGTTAATCTGTAAATCTAGTTTTTTTTCTGATTATACGTGTGAACAACTCTTCACATAGATGTCTAGATGAAGTGGAGGTGTTTGTCTGGTGCAATGCCGTAGTTGTCCTTGTTGTCTTCAAACACCGTAGTGAGGCCCTTCAGGTAGAGAGAATGGAGACCGTCTATATCATCCTTAGTGGGAGAGGGGGTCTGGACCACTGGAATAGGCCTACCCACTAGAGAGAGAGAGAGAGAGATGAGAGGGGGTCTGGACCACTGGAATAGGCCTACCCACTGGAGAGAGAGAGAGAGATGAGAGGGGGTCTGGACCACTGGAATAGGCCTACCCACTGGAGAGAGAGAGAGAGAGAGATGAAAGGGGGTCTGGACCACTGGAATAGGCCTACCCACTGGAGAGAGAGAGAGAGATGAGAGGGGGTCTGGACCACTGGAATAGGCCTACCCACTGGAGAGAGAGAGAGAGGGGGGTCTGGACCACTGAATAGGCCTACCCACTGGAGAGAGAGGGAGAGGGGGGTCTGGACCACTGAATAGGCCTACCCACTGGAGAGAGGGAGGGGGTAGAGAGGAAGAGGGTTCATCCATATTTATCTCTCTATAACCCACTGGGATGGTCAGGTGCCACAAAGATGGACTTGGGAGAATTGCAGTTCTCTCAGAACAGGGCAGCACGGCTGGCCTTTAAAAGCACACGGAGAGCTAACGTTAATGACATGCATGTCTCATGTCTCTCATGGCTCAAAGAGGAGGAGAGATCAACTTCATCACTACTTGTTTTTGCAAGAGGTGTTGAAAAGCTGAATGTACCGAGCTGTCTGAATAAAATACTTGCACACATCTCGGACACCCATGCCTACCCCACAAGACAAGCCACCAGAAGTCTCTTCACAGTCCTCAAGTCCAGAACAGACTATGGGAGGTACACAGTACTACATAGAGCCATGACTACATGAAACTCTATTCCACATCAGGTAACTGATGCAGCAGGAGAATCAGATTTTTTAAAAACTGGTAAAAATACACATAATGGAACAACGGGGACTGTGAAGAGAATCACAATGGCACAGACACATGCATACATTGTGATATTGTTGTGTGGTGGTATTAAACATTTTGTATTGTAGATATGTAGTGGTGTAATAATTTTATATGATGTACAGTTTTATATTTAGTTTTATGTAATATGTAAGTGCTTTAATATTTTTGGACCCCAAGAAGAGTAGCTGCTGCCCTGGCAGGAACTAATGGGGATCCATAATAAACCCCAGGAAGAGTAGCTGCTGCATTGGCAGGAACTAATGGGGATCCATAATAAATACAAATACTCACTGGCGAGATAGGGGAGAAAGTGTGTGTGTGTCTCATACCAACAGTGTGTATGGGCTGTCTGTAGGGCAGTAGACCAAAGCTGTACTGGAACACTCCTCTCCCGGTGAACAGCGGCAGTGCCACTCCCATGAGCCTTTGCAGGTGGTCCTGTAGCCAGCGGAGCGGCGAGCCGGTAGGGTTGGTCATCTGGTCGAAGAGCTCATTCTCCCCAAAGGAGAACACAGGTACTAACTGAGCCCTATAGATACAGTACATTAACATAAAATCTAGCTTTATTTCTACAGTACATTTCAGGCATGGATTCAACGCAATGCGCTTCACAGGAAAAAAACAAATGAAAAAACATGCAATACTACACAACAAACGTATGAGGATAAAAAACTACTGAAAAAACATGCAATACTGCACAAAAAACGTATTAGGATAAAAAACTACTGAAAAAACATGCAATACTACACAAAAAACGTATGAGGATAAACAACTAAAGAATAACAATAAAAGCTGAATGAATAAAAGCACCCTGAGGAAAATCAAAGCTAGAAAGGTTTTAAGATCTCTTTTAAAAATGCCCCCAGTTAGGGCCCCTCAGGTTCTCTGGCTGGCTATTGCAGAGGATGGGGGCATAGTAGATAAAGGCTGTCTCTCCATGGCTCTTGGTTCTAGGCTTGGGGATAGTTAAAAGGCCAGAGGACCTGAGGGACCTACTGGGTACATAACTTAAAGCAAGTCTGGGGGTGCACAATCATGGATTGATTTAAAAACGAATGGAATAATCTTAAACTCACAGGCAGCCAGTGCAGAGCCTTTAAAATCAAATCAAATGTTTGTCACTTGTGCCAAATTTAACATGTGTAGAACTTACTGTGAAATGCTTACTTACAAGCCCTTAACCGACCATGCCGTTTTAAGATAATAAGAGTTTAAGAAAATATTTTCCAAATAAACTAAAGTAAAAATAAATAAAATATCACAATAAAAATGACAATATCGAGGCTATATACAGGGGGTACCGGTGCTGAGTCAATATGCCAGGATACAGGTTAGTCGACGTAATTATTAAGGTAATATGTACATGTAGGTAGGGGTAAAGTGACCATGCATAGATAATAAGCAGCGAGTAGCAGCAGTCTATGTAAATAGTCCAGGTGGCCATTTGATTAATTGATTAATCTTATGAGGTAGAAGCTATTTGGACTTGGTGCTCTGGAACCGAGCAATAGCAGATAGTCTATGACTTGAGTGGCTAATATAGAGATCCTGGATGGCAGGAGGCTTGGTGGATGTATTATCTTGGCAGTGATGTACTGGGTCGTACGCACTACCCTCTGTAGTGCTATAAGGTCGGATGCCGAGCAGTTGCCATACCAGGCGGTGATGCAAATGGTCAGGATGCTCTCAATGGTGCAGCTGTAGAACTTTGAGGAACTGGGGACCCATAACAAATCTTTTCAGTCTCCTGAATAGGCGTTATCGTACCCTCACGACTGTCTTGGTGTGTTTGGACCATGATGGTTTGTTGGTCATTTTCGGCCCTCCTTTCTCTGTAGTCCACGATCAGCTCCTTTGTCTTGCTCACATTGAGAGAAAGGTTGTTGTCCTGGCACCACACTGCCATGTCTCTGATCTCTTCCCTATAGGCTCATCGTTGTCGTGATCAGGCCTACCGCTGTTGTGTCGTCAACAAACTTGATGAGGGTGTTGGATTTGTGTTTGGCTACGCAATTGTGGGTGAACAGGGAGTACAGGAGGGGACTAAGCACACACCCTTGAAGGGCACCGGTGTTGAGGATCAGCGTGGCAGATGTGTTGTTGCCTACCCTTATCACCTGGGTGTGGCCCGTCAAGAAGTCCAAGATCCAGGTGAAGGTGTTTAGTCCCAGGGTCCTTAGCTTGGTGATGAGCTTTGTGAGCACTATGCTATTTTTATTTAAAACCTGTTAGTCCTACCCACACCGTATTCGGTAGCGTAATCATAGCCTCAAGCTCATTACCATAACGCAACGTTAGCGATTTCTAAAAATCGCAAATGAAATGAAATAAATATGCCTATCCTCAAGCTTATCCTTTTCTTAACAATCCTGTCGTCTCAGATTTTCAAAATATGCTTTAGAACCAGAGAAAATCAATAATTTGTGTAAGAGTGGTGATAGCTAGCTTAGCATTTAGCGTTAGCATTTAGCACGCAACATATTCACAAAAACCAGCAAAGGGATCAAATAAAATAATTTACCTTTGAAGAACTTCAGATGTTTCAATGAGGAGACTCTCAGTTACATAGCAGATGTCCAGTTTTTCCTGAAAGATGCTTGTGTAGGACACAACGTTCCGTTTTGTTACTATGCATTTGGCTACCGAAACTAACCGAAAATTCAGTCACCTACACATCAAACTTTTTCCGAATTAACTCCATAATATCGACTGAAACATGGAAAACGTTGTTTGAATCCATCCTCAAGGTGTTTTGTCATATATCTCTTCATTGAAATGCCATTCCTGGAAGCCTGCATTGTTCTCAGATTCGGATGGAAAAATACTGGTACCTGACTTTTGCGCACCAATTTCCACACAGACACCGTGCGGGACCCCTGGTAAATGTAGTCTCTTATGGTCAATCTTCCAATGATATGCCTACAAATACGTCACAATGCTGCAGACACCTTGGGGAAACGATAGGAAGTGTCCGTTCATTCCTGTCGCATTCACAGCCATATAAGGCGATCATGGAAAACGTGCCATCAGAAATCCTGTTGATTTCCTGGTCACTCAAACATCTTGGTTTTGCCTGTAGGTTTTGTTCTAAGGCACTCACAGTGAAAATCTTTGCAGTTCTGGAAACGTCAGAGTGTCTTCTTTCCAAAACTATCAATTCCAAGCATAGTCGAGCATCTTTTCGTGACAAAATATTGCGCTAAAAACGGGCACGTCTTTTTATCCAAAAATGAAATACTGCCCCTATAGGACTAACAGGCTAGAAAAGTCAGTTAAGAACAAATTCTTATATACAATGACGGCCCAAACCAGATGGGATGGCGTGTCGCTGCAGAAAGCTGTGGTAGCCTTGCTGGTTAAGGCCAAACCAGATGGGATGGCGTGTTGCTGCAGAATGCTGTGGTAGCCATGCTGGTTTAGGCCAAACCAGATGGGATGGCGTGTCGCTGCAGAATGCTGTGGTAGCCATGCTGGTTAAGGCCAAACCAGATGGGATGGCGTGTCGCTGCAGAATGCTGTGGTAGCCATGCTGGTTAAGGTCAAACCAGATGGGATGGCGTGTCGCTGCAGAATGCTGTGGTAGCCATGCTGGTTAAGGTCAAACCAGATGGGATGGCGTGTCACTGCAGAATGCTGTGGTAGCCATGCTGGTTAAGGCCAAACCAGATGGGATGGCGTGTCGCTGCAGAATGCTGTGGTAGCCATGCTGGTTAAGCCCAAACCAGATGGGATGGCATGTGTCCCTGCATAATGCTGTGGTAGCCATGCTGGTTAAGGCCAAACCAGATGGGATGGCGTGTCCCTGCAGAATGCTGTGGTAGCCATGCTGGTTAAGGCCAAACCAGATGGGATGGCGTGTCTCTGCAGAATGCTGTGGTAGCCATGCTGGTTAATTGTGCTGTGAATTCTAAATAAATCACCAATGGTGTCACAAGCAAAGCACCCTCACACCTCCTCCTCCTCCACCATGCTTCATGGAGGGAACCACACTCCTCCTCCTCCATGCTTCACGGTGGGAACCACACTCCTCCTCCTCCATGCTTCACGGTGGGAACCACACTCCTCCTCCATGCTTCACGGTGGGAACCACACTCCTACTCCTCCATGCTTCACGGTGGGAACCACACTCCTCCTCCTCCATGCTTCACGGTGGGAACCACACATGCAGAGTTCATCCGTTCATCTACTCTGCATCTCATAAAGACACAGGACTTAGAACCAAAAATCTAAAATTTGGACTGAGTAGTAGTCTCTTTCTCCCCTTACCAATCTGTCTATCGCCTCCTTTGAATTTCATGCTGCCACAGTTACCAGCCCTTTCAAGCTTAACATCCTTATCATTTATCGCCCTCCAGGTCCCCTCGGAGAGTTCATCAATGAGCTTGATGCCTTGATAAGCTCCTTTCCTGAGGACGGCTCACCTCTCACAGTTCTGGGCGACTTTAACCTCCCCACGTCTACCTTTGACTCATTCCTCTCTGCCTCCTTCTTTCCACTCCTCTCCTCTTTTGACCTCACCCTCTCACCTTCCCCCCCTACTCACAAGGCAGGCAATACGCTCGACCTCATCTTTACTAGATGCTGTTCTTCCACTAACCTCATTGCAACTCCCCTCCAAGTCTCCGACCACTACCTTGTATCCTTTTCCCTCTCGCTCTCATCCAACACTTCCCACACTGCCTCTACTCGGATGGTATCGCGCCGTCCCAACCTTCGCTCTCTCTCCCCGCTACTCTCTCCTCTTCCATCCTATCATCTCTTCCCTCTGCTCAAACCTTCTCCAACCTATCTCCTGATTCTGCCTCCTCAACCCTTCTCTCCTCCCTTTCTGCATCCTTTGACTCTCTATGTCCCCTATCTTCCAGGCCGGCTCGGTCCTCCCCTCCCGCTCCGTGGCTTGACGACTCATTGCGAGCTCACAGAACAGGGCTCCGGGTAGCCGAGCGGAAATGGAGGAAAACTCGCCTCCCTGCGGACCTGGCATCCTTTCACTCCCTCCTCTCTACATTTTCCTCCTCTGTCTCTGCTGCTAAAGCCACTTTCTACCACTCTAAATTCCAAGCATCTGCCTCTAACCCTAGGAAGCTCTTTGCCACCTTCTCCTCCCTCCTGAATCCTCCTCCCCCTTCCCCCTCCTCCCTCTCTGCAGATGACTTCGTCAACCATTTTGAAAAGAAGGTCGACGACATCCGATCCTCGTTTGCTAAGTCAAACGACACCGCTGGTTCTGCTCACACTGCCCTAGCCTGTGCTCTGACCTCTTTCTCCCCTCTCTCTCCAGATGAAATCTCGCGTCTTGTGACGGCCGGCCGCCCAACAACCTGCCCGCTCGACCCCATCCCCTCCTCTCTTCTCCAGACCATTTCCGGAGACCTTCTCCCTTACCTCACCTCGCTCATCAACTTATCCCTGACCGCTGGCTACGTCCCTTCCGTCTTCAAGAGAGCGAGAGTTGCACCCCTTCTGAAAAAACCTACACTCGATCCCTCCGATGTCAACAACTACAGACCAGTATCCCTTCTTTCTTTTCTCTCCAAAACTCTTGAACGTGCCGTCCTTGGTCAGCTCTCCCGCTATCTCTCTCAGAATGACCTTCTTGATCCAAATCAGTCAGGTTTCAAGACTAGTCATTCAACTGAGACTGCTCTTCTCTGTATCACGGAGGAGCTCCGCACCGCTAAAGCTAACTCTCTCTCCTCTGCTCTCATCCTTCTAGACCTATCGGCTGCCTTCGATACTGTGAACCATCAGATCCTCCTCTCCACCCTCTCCGAGTTGGGCATCTCCGGCGAGGCCCACGCTTGGATTGCTCCTACCAGGTGGCGTGGCGAGAATCTGTCTCCTCACCACGCGCTCTCACCACTGGTGTCCCCCAGGGCTCTGTTCTAGGCCCTCTCCTATTCTCGCTATACACCAAGTCACTTGGCTCTGTCATAACCTCACATGGTCTCTCCTATCATTGCTATGCAGACGACACACAATTAATCTTCTCCTTTCCCCCTTCTGATGACCAGGTGGCGAATCGCATCTCTGCATGTCTGGCAGACATATCAGTGTGGATGACGGATCACCACCTCAAGCTGAACTTCGGCAAGACGGAGCTGCTCTTCCTCCCGGGGAAGGACTGCCCGTTCCATGATCTCGCCATTACGGTTGACAACTCCATTGTGTCCTCCTCCCAGAGCGCTAAGAACCTTGGCGTGATCCTGGACAACACCCTGTCGTTCTCAACTAACATCAAGGCGGTGGCCCGTTCCTGTAGGTTCATGCTCTACAACATCCGCAGAGTACGACCCTGCCTCACACAGGAAGCGGCGCAGGTCCTAATCCAGGCACTTGTCATCTCCCGTCTGGATTACTGCAACTCGCTGTTGGCTGGGCTCCCTGCCTGTGCCATTAAACCCCTACAACTCATCCAGAACGCCGCAGCCCGTCTAGTGTTCAACCTTCCCAAGTTCTCTCACGTCACCCCACTCCTCCGCTCTCTCCACTGGCTTCCAGTTGAAGCTCGCATCCGCTACAAGACCATGGTGCTTGCCTACGGAGCTGTGAGGGGAACGGCACCTCAGTACCTCCAGGCTCTGATCAGGCCCTACACCCAAATAAGGGCACTGCGTTCATCCACCTCTGGCCTGCTCGCCTCCCTACCACTGAGGAGGTATAGTTCCCGCTCAGCCCAGTCAAAACTGTTCGCTGCTCTGGCTCCCCAATGGTGGAACAAACTCCCTCACGACGCCAGGACAGCGGAGTCAATCACCACCTTCCGGAGACACCTGAAACCCCACCTCTTTAAGGAATACCTAGGATAGGATCAATTAATCCTTCTCACCCCCCCTCAAAATATTTAGATGCACTATTGTAAAGTGGCTGTTCCACTGGATGTCATAAGGTGAATGCACCAATTTGTAAGTCGCTCTGGATAAGAGCGTCTGCTAAATGACTTAAATGTAAATGTTAAATGTAGTGGTTTATTTGCAGCAATTCGACTATGAAGGCCTGATTCACGCAGTCTCCTATGAAGAGTTGATGTTGAGATGTGTCTGTTACTTGAACTCTGTGAAGCATTTAGTTGGGCTGCAATCTTAGGTGCAGTTAAATCAGTTAAATCTAATGAATTTATCCTCTGCAGCAGAGGTAACTCTGTGTCTTCCTGTAGCAGAGGCAACTCTGTGTCTTCCTGCGGCAGAGGGAACCCTGGGTCTTCCTGTGGCAGAGGGAACCCTGGGTCTTCCTGCGGCAGAGGGAACCCTGGGTCTTCCTGCGGCAGAGGGAACCCTGGGTCTTCCTGCGGCAGAGGGAACCCTGGGTCTTCCTGCGGCAGAGGGAACCCTGGGTCTTCCTGCGGCAGAGGGAACCCTGGGTCTTCCTGCGGCAGAGGTAACTCTGGGTCTTCCTGCGGCAGAGGTAGGGAACCCTGGGTCTTCCTGCGGCAGAGGGAACCCTGGGTCTTCCTGCGGCAGAGGGAACCCTGGGTCTTCTACTGGGTCTTCCTGCGGCAGAACCCTGGGTCTTCCTGCGGCAAGGGAACCCTGGGTCTTCCTGCGGCAGAGGTAACTCCTGGGTCTTCCTGCGGCAGAGGTAACTCTGGGTCTTCCAGCGGCAGAGGTAACTCTAACTCTGGGTCTTCCTGCGGCAGTAACTCTGGGTCTTCCTAACTAACTCTGGGTCTTCCTGCGGCAGAGGTAACTCTGGGTCTTCCTGCGGCAGAGGTAACTCTGGGTCTTCCTGCGGCAGAGGTAACTCTGGGTCTTCCTGCGGCAGAGGTAACTCTGGGTCTTCCTGCGGCAGAGGTAACTCTGGGTCTTCCTGCGGCAGAGGTAACTCTGGGTCTTCCTGCGGCAGAGGTAACTCTGGGTCTTCCTTTGGCAGAGGTAACTCTGGGTCTTCCTTTGGCAGAGGTAACTCTGGGTCTTCCTTTGGCAGAGGTAACTCTGGGTCTTCCTTTGGCAGACGGAACTCTGGGTCTTCCTGCAGCAGACGGAACTCTGGGTCTTCCTGCAGCAGACGGAACTCTGGGTCTTCCTGCAGCAGAGGTAACTCTGGGTCTTCCTGCAGCAGACGGAACTCTGGGTCTTCCTGCAGCAGACGGAACTCTGGGTCTTCCTGCAGCAGACGGAACTCTGGGTCTTCCTGCAGCAGAGGTAACTCTGGGTCTTCCTGCAGCAGAGGTAACTCTGGGTCTTCCTGCAGCAGAGGTAACTCTGGGTCTTCCTGCAGCAGAGGTAACTCTGGGTCTTCCTGCAGCAGAGGTAACTCTGGGTCTTCCTGCAGCAGAGGTAACTCTGGGTCTTCCTGCAGCAGAGGTAACTCTGGGTCTTCCTGCAGCAGAGGTAACTCTGGGTCTTCCTGCAGCAGAGGTAACTCTGGGTCTTCCTGCAGCAGAGGTAACTCTGGGTCTTCCTGCAGCAGAGGTAACTCTGGGTCTTCCTGCAGCAGAGGTAACTCTGGGTCTTCCTTTCCTGTGGCGGTCCTCATGAGAGCCAGTTTCATCATAATGCTTGATGATGTTTACGACTGCACTCAAAGAAATGTTCCACATTAACTGACCTTCATATCTCAATGTCATAATGGTCTGTCATTTCTCTTTGCTTATTAGGGCTTTTTTTGCCATAATATGGACTTGGTCTTTAAAGCAAATAGGGATATCTTCTGTTTACTAACCCTACCCTGTCACAACACAACTGATTGGTCAAACGCATTAATAAGGTGGCTACATTGAAGAATCTCAAATATATCATATATTTTGATTTGTGTAACACTTTTTGGTTACTACATGATTCCATATTTGTTATTTCATATTTTTGATGTCTTCACTATTATTCTACAATGTAGAAAATAGTAAATATGAAGAAAAGCCCTCAAATGAGTAGTTGTGTCCAGACATTTGGCAGGAATCAGGATAGAATTATGGTCAGATTTGCCAAATGGAGGGCGAGGGAGAGCTTTGTGAAGTAAAGGTGGTTTAAAGTTTTTTGTTGTTGTCTGGTTGCACATGTTACACGCTGGTAAAAAGGTAAAACTGATTTAAATTTGCATCCCTAGGAGCGCCACTTCTGAATTCGTTTTTTCTTGTTTGCTTACGTTGAGTGCAGTCTTAGTGCCAGAAACAGTTTGTGGTGGTAAATAGATGTCTACAAAAAATATAGATTAAAACACTCTTGGTAGATAAAAAAAAAAAAATATATATATATATATTTCACCTTTATTTATTTAACCAGGTAGGCTACTTGATAACCAGTTCTCATTTGCAATTGCGACCTGGCCAAGATAAAGCAAAGCAGTTCGACACATACAATAACACAGAGTTACACATGGAGTAAACAACAACACAGAGTTAAACATGGAGTAAAATAAAATAGGGTCATTAATACAATAGAGAAAGTCTATATACAGTCTGTACAAATTAGGTAAGATTAGAGAGGTAAGGCAATAAATAGGACATGGTGGCGAAGTAATTACAATATACCAATTAAACACTGGAGTGATAGATGTGCAGAAAATGAATGTGCAAATAGAGATACTGGGGTGCAAAGGAGCAAGATATAATAAATAAATAAATAAATAAATAAATACAGTATGGGGATGAGGTAGTTGGGATGGGCCATTTACAGATGGGCTATGTACACGTGCAGTGATCTGTGAGCTGCTCTGACAGCTGGTGCTTAAAGCTAGTGAGGGAGATATGAGTCTCCAGCTTCACTGATTTTTTCTATGGAGAATGCATGGTCGTGTGGATAATAACATTACACTTGGACCAGCTGGGTATTAACATTACACTGGGGACCAGCTGGGTATTAACATATACACTGGGACCAGATGGATATTAACATTACACTGGGACCAGATGGGTATTAACATATACACTGGGACCAGCTGGGTATTAACATTACACTGGGACCAGCTGGGTATTAACATTACACTGGGACCAGCTGGATATTAACATTACACTGGGACCAGCTGGCTATTAACATTACACTGGGGACCAGCTGGATATTAACATTACACTGGGACCAGCTGGGTATTAACATTACACTGGGACCAGCTGGATATTAACATTACACTGGGACCAGCTGGATATTAACATTACACTGGGACCAGCTGGGTATTAACATTACACTGGGACCAGCTGGATATTAACATTACACTGGGACCAGCTGGCTATTAACATTACACTGGGGACCAGCTGGATATTAACATTACACTGGGGACCAGCTGGGTATTAACATTACACTGGGACCAGCTGGGTATTAAGGGGCCAGCAGGATATTAACATTACACTGGGACCAGCTGGGTATTAACATTACACTGGGACCAGCTGGGTATTAACATTACACTGGGACCAGCTGGGTATTAACATTACACTGGGACCAGCTGGTATTAACATTACACTGGGACCAGCTGGCTATTAACATTACACTGGGACCAGCTGGCTATTAACATTACACTGGGACCAGCTGGCTATTAACATATACACTGGGACCAGCTGGGTATTAACATATACACTGGGACCAGCTGGCTATTAACATTACACTGGTACCAGCTGGCTATTAACATTACACTGGGACCAGCTGGGTATTAACATTACACTGGGACCAGCTGGATATTAACATTACACTGGGACCAGATGGGTATTAACATATACACTGGGACCAGCTGGGTATTAAGGGACCAGCTGGGTATTAACATTACACTGGGACCAGCTGGGTATTAAGGGACCAGCTGGGTATTAACATTACACTGGGACCAGCTGGATATTAACATATACATTGGGACCAGCTGGATATTAATATTACACTGGGACCAGCTGGGTATTAACATATACACTGGGACCAGCTGGATATTAACATATACACTGGGACCAGCTGGATATTAACATTACACTGGGACCAGCCGGGCATTAACATTACACTGGGACCAGCTGGGTATTAACATTACACTGGGACCAGCTGGATATTAACATATACACTGGGACCAGCTGGATATTAACATGACACTGGGACCAGCTGGATATTAACATGACACTGGGACCAGCTGGATATTAACATGACACTGGGACCAGCTGGATATTAACATGACACTGGGACCAGCTGGGTATTAACATGACACTGGGACCAGCTGGGTATTAACATGACACTGGGACCAGCTGGGTATTAACATATACACTGGGACCAGCTGGCTATTAACATATACACTGGGACCAGCTGGCTATTAACATTACACTGGGACCAGCTGGCTATTAACATTACACTGGGACCAGCTGGATATTAACATTACACTGGGACCAGCTGGCTATTAACATTACACTGGGACCAGCTGGCTATTAACATATACACTGGGACCAGCTGGCTATTAACATATACACTGGCACCAGCTGGGTATTAACATTACACTGGGACCAGCTGGGTATTAACATATACACTGGGACCAGCTGGGTATTAACATTACACTGGGACCAGCTGGATATTAATATTACACTGGGACCAGCTGGCTATTAACATTACACTGGGGACCAGCTGGATATTAACATTACACTGGGACCAGCTGGATATTAACATATACACTGGGACCAGCTGGGTATTAACATTACACTGGGACCAGCTGGGTATTAACATATACACTGGAACCAGCTGGGCCTTAATGAACACCACAAGCATACAGTACATTAACATTAACACTTGAATATGTGGACATCTATAAGTACCTAGCTGTCTGGCTAGACTGTAAACTCTCCTTCCAGACTCATATCAAACATCTCCAATCGAAAATCAAATCTAGAGTCGCCTTTCTATTCCGCAACAAAGCCTCCTTCACTCACGCCGCCAAACTTACCCTAGTAAAACTGACTATCCTACCGATCCTCGACTTTGGCGATGTCATCTACAAAATTGCCTCCAACACTTTACTCAGCAAACTGGATGCAGTTTATCACAGTGCCATCCGTTTTGTCACTAAAGCACCTTATACTACCCACCACTGCGACCTGTATGCTCTAGTCGGCTGGCCCTCACTACATATTCGTCGCCAGACCCACTTGCTCCAGGTCATCCACCAGTCGATGCTAGGTAAAGCTCCGCCTTATCTCAGTTCACTGGTCACGATGGCAACACCCATCCGTTGCACGCGCTCCAGCAGGTGTATCTCACTGATCATCCCTAAAGCCAACACCTCATTTGGCCGCCTTTCGTTCCAGTTCTCTGCTGCCTGTGACTGGAACGAATTGCAAAAATCGCTGAAGTTAGAGACTTTTATCTCCCTCACCAACTTCAAACATCAGCTATCTGAGCAGCTAACCGATCGCTGCAGCTGTACATAGTCTATTGGTAAATAGCCCACCCATTCTCACCTACCTCATCCCCATACTGTTTTTATTTACTTTTCTGCTCTTTTGCACACCAATATCTCCACCTGTACATGATCATCTGATCATATATCACTCCAGTGTTAATCTGCAATATTGTAATTATTCGCCTACCTCCTCATGCCTTTTGCACACATTGTATATAGACTCCCCTTTTTTCTACTGTGTTATTGACTTGTTAATTGTTTACTCCATGTGTAACTCTGTGTTGTCTGTTCACACTGCTATGCTTTATCTTGGCCAGGTCGCAGTTGCAAATGAGAACTTGTTCTCAACTGGCCTACCTGGTTAAATAAAGGTGAAATAAAAATAAATATATATTTTTTAAATTAAACACACCACACCTAATATTGAATTACAATATTCAATATACGTGTTTCAGATGTTTCAAACCTACCCGTGTTTCAGACCTACCCGTGTTTTTCCCACCTACCCGTGTTCAGACATGCTTCCCACCTACCCGTGTTCAGACATGCTTACCACCTACCCATGTTCAGACCCAGGATTGGGGTCAACTACATTTCAATTCCAGTCAATTCAGGAAGCAGAAATACCAATTGATATTCAGGTTACTTTTATTTGGACTTCCCAGACAGTCTCCCTTCCCAAAACGAACCAGGCCTGACCCTCAACTGGCATGTTCAGGGTGGTTTGTATGGACACAAGCGTATTCTTTCTAAACGGTTTTCTCCCCGAATTAAGTCCCTTGGCTAATCTCTAAAATGTCCTGTCTGGCTGCCCACTACCATACTGCTCACTGGAATTTAAATGGATTTGACCCCAACCCTGTTCAAACGTTACTGTTTTTCATGCCTACCAGTGTTTCAGACCCACCTGTACTTCAGGCCTACCAGTGTTTCAGACCCACCTGTACTTCAGGCCTACCAGTGTTTCAGACCCACCTGTACTTCAGGCCTACCAGTGTTTCAGACCAACCTGTACTTCAGGCCTACCCGTGTTTTAGTGCCAGTTTGATGAATCCCTTGCGGTGTAGAATCTGAAGGGTGAGAGCTCCCGGTCGGGCGTCTAGAGCCTCTGGAGCGCCCCCTATAGCCACCACCGCCACATTACCTCCTCTAGGAGCTGAGAGCAGGTAGGACAGGCTGGCTTTCTCACTGGATACCAGACCTGGCATGAACACATAATACACACATCGTAACCCCAATTACACACACACACACACACACACACACACACACACACACACACACACACACACACACACACACACACACACACACACACACACACACACACACACACACACACACACACCACACACACACACACACACACACACACACACCCTGACCTTAAATACACACACACACGTATCCAGGATGTTTTGAAGGGTCCCCAGATCCTCAAAAGGTTCTACAGCTGCACCTTCGAGAGTATCCTGACCAGCTGTATATAGCCTCCACTTCACCGCCTGGTATGGCAAGTGGTCGGCATCTGACCGTTAAGCGCTACAGAGGGTAGTGCGTACGGCCCAGTACATCACTGGGGGCAAGCTTCCTAGGACCAGAAGTCTAGGACCAAATTAACAGATTCTACTCCCAAGCCATAAGACTGCTGAACAATTAATCAAATGGCTACCCGGACTATTTACATTGACCCCCCCCTACCTTTACCCCTACCCCACACAATGACTCGGTACCCCCTTGACTTAAATGTAAATGTAAATATAGCCTCACATTGACTCTGTACCGTAACAGCCTGTATATAGCCTCCACATTGACACTGTACCGTAATACCCTGTATATAGCCTCCACATTGACTCTGTACCATAATACCCTGTATATAGCCTCCACATTGACTCTGTACCGTAATACCCTGTATATAGCCTCCACATTGACACTGTACCGTAATACCCTGTATATAGCCTCCACATTGACTCTGTACCGTAATACCCTGTATATAGCCTCCACATTAAACTGTTCGCTGCCCTGGCCCCCCAATGGTGGAACAAACTCCCTCACGACGCCAGGACAGCGGAGTCAATCACCACCTTCCGGAGACACCTGAAACCCCACCTCTTTAAGGAATACCTAGGATAGGTTAAGTAATCCCTCTCACCCCACCCCCCCTAAGTTTTAGATGCACTATTGTTAAGTGACTGTCCCACTGGATGTCATAAGGTGATTGCACCAATTTGTAAGTCGCTCTGGATAAGAGCGTCTGCTAAATGACTTAAATGTAAATGTAAATGTAAATGACTCTGTACCGTAATACCCTGTATATAGCCTCATATTGACTCTGTACCGTAATACCCTGTATATAGCCTCCACATTGACTCTGTACCGTAATACCCTGTATATAGCCTCCACATTGACTCTGTACCAGTATCCCCCTGTATATAGCCTCCACATTGACTCTGTACCGTAATACCCTGTATATAGCCTCTACATTGACTCTGTACCGTAATACCCTGTATATAGCCTCCACATTGACTCTGTACCGTAATACCCTGTATATAGCCTCCACATTGACTCTGTACCGTAATACCCTGTATATAGCCTCCACATTGACTCTACCGTAATACCCTGTATATAGCCTCCACATTGACTCTGTACCGTAATACCCTGTATATAGCCTCCACATTGACTCTGTACCGTAACACCCTGTATATAGCCTCCACATTGACTCTGTACCATTATACCCTGTATATAGCCTCACATTGACTCTGTACCGTAATACCCTGTATATAGCCTCCACATTGACTCTGTACCGTAATACCCTGTATATAGTCTCCACATTGACTCTGTACCGTAATACCCTGTATATAGCCTCCACATTGACTCTGTACCGTAATACCCTGTATATAGCCTCCACAATGACTCTGTACCGTAATACCCTGTATATAGCCTCTACATTGACTCTGTACCGTAATACCCTGTATATAGCCTCCACATTGACTCTGTACCGTAATACCCTGTATATAGCCTCACATTGACTCTGTACCGTAATACCCTGTATATAGCCTCACATTGACTCTGTACCGTAATACCCTGTATATAGCCTCCACATTGACTCTGTACCGTAATACCCTGTATATAGCCTCACATTGACTCTGTACCGTAATACCCTGTATATAGCCTCCACATTGTACCGTAATACCCTGTATTTAGCCTCACATTGACTCTGTACCGTAATACCCTGTATATAGCCTCCACATTGACTCTGTACCGTAATACCCTGTATATAGCCTCCACATTGACTCTGTACCGTAATACCCTGTATATAGTCTCCACATTGACTCTGTACCGTAATACCCTGTATATAGCCTCCACATTGACTCTGTACCGTAATACCCTGTATATAGTCTCCACATTGACTCTGTACCGTAATACCCTGTATATAGCCTCCACATTGACTCTGTACCGTAATACCCTGTATATAGCCTCCACATTGACTCTGTACCGTAATACCCTGTATATAGCCTCCACATTGACTCTGTACCGTAATACCCTGTATATAGCCTCGTTATTGTATTGTGTTACTTTTTATAGTATTTATACTTTTTATACTTTTTTTATAGTTTATTTGGTAAATGTTTTTTTAACTCTTTCTTGAACTGCATTGTTAGTTAACTTTTTATAGCTGCAGGGTCAGTATTGAGTAGCTTGGATGAAAAGGTGCCCATTATAAATGGCCTGCTCCTCAGTCTCAGTCGCTAATATATGCATATTATTATTAGTATTGGATAGAAAAGTTTCCAAAACTGTCAAAATATTGTCTGTGAGTATAACAGAACTGATATTGCAGGCAAAACCCTGTTGAAAATCTGGGCTTCTATTTTGAAAACTCCATGATCCATAGCCTCCCTTTGCTGGATTTAAAGGGATATGAACCAGAGAGAGAGAGACAGAGAGAGACATGTATTCAGGATGTTTCCCTGTAGACACAGAGAGAGAGACATGTATTCAGGATGTTTCCCTGTAGACACAGAGAGAGAGACATGTATTCAGGATGTTCCCCTGTAGACACAGAGAGAGAGACATGTATTCAGGATGTTCCCCTGTAGACACAGAGAGAGAGAGAGAGACATGTATTCAGGATGTTTCCCTGTAGACACAGAGAGAGACATGTATTCAGGATGTTCCCCTGTAGACACAGAGAGAGACATGTATTCAGGATGTTTCCCTGTAGACACAGAGAGAGAGACATGTATTCAGGATGTTCCCCTGTAGACACAGAGAGAGAGACATGTATTCAGGATGTTCCCCTGTAGACACAGAGAGAGACATGTATTCAGGATGTTCCCCTGTAGACACAGAGAGAGACATGTATTCAGGATGTTCCCCTGTAGACACAGAGAGAGAGAGAGAGACATGTATTCAGGATGTTCCCCTGTAGACAGAAAGAGAGAGAGAGAGACATGTATTCAGGATGTTTCCCTGTAGACACAGAGAGAGACATGTATTCAGGATGTTCCCCTGTAGACACAGAGAGAGACATGTATTCAGGATGTTCCCCTGTAGACACACAGAGAGAGAGACATGTATTCAGGATGTTCCCCTGTAGACACAGAGAGAGAGAGAGACATGTATTCAGGATGTTCCCCTGTAGACACAGAGAGAGAGAGAGACATGTATTCAGGATGTTCCCCTGTAGACACAGAGAGAGAGAGAGACATGTATTCAGGATGTTGAATGGATGGATGATGAGTACTTGCGAGCTCACACACTGTATGTACACAGTCAGCCACTTGCCTGTTGTGAAATAGAGTTGGGTAAGTCTGTCTGACAGAGGAGTGGAGGGGGAAGAGGTGTGCGTGTGTGTCAGTGTTACCTACTTGGTCAGCATTGTCAGATATTTCAACAGAAACTTTCTCAACTGGACAACCCTGTGACTGAGAAAATACAGTGTGTACACACACACACACACACACACACACACACACACACACACACACACACACACACACACACACACACACACACACACACACACACACACACACACACACACACACACACACACACACACACACACACACACACACCACTCAGCCTTTTCTCCACACATGATGCCGTCCCTGAAGTGGGATATCAGGGTCAGAGGTTAGGGGTTAGAGTTCAGGGTTACTAACCTACACACATGATGCCGTCCCTGAAGTGGGATATCAGGGTCAGAGGTTAGGGGTTAGAGTTCAGGGTTACTAACCTACACACATGATGCCGTCCCTGAAGTGGGATATCAGGGTCAGAGGTTAGGGGTTAGAGTTCAGGGTTACTAACCTACACACATGATGCCGTCCCTGAAGATCAGGATCAGTCATCAGAGGTTAGGGGTTAGAGGTCAGAGTTACTAACCTCCAAACATGATCTAGTACCTAAAGAAGGGTATTAGGGTCAGGGGTTAGAGGTTAGGGTACTAACCTCCACACATGATGTAGTCCCTAAAGAAGGGTACTCTGAACCAGAATGGCAGCATCAGGAGGTAGGGGGTCAGCCCGGGGAACAGCGAGGAGAACCCTGACGCCTCCGTACAGAAGTTCCCAAAACCCCCCGCCACCAGAACACCATGGGGGTGGAACCCAAAGATGTAGTTAGAACCAGGGTCCAGATCCACCATCTTTATGAGCTGGGGAGGGGGGGGGGGAGAAACAGGTACTGTAGTTAGAACCAGGGTCCCCAGTCCAGCTGGCCGTGCTGCTGCTCCAGTTTCAACTGTTCTGCCTGCGGCTATGGAATCCTGAGCTGTTCACCAGACGTGCTACCTGTCCCAGACCTGCTGTTTTCAACTCTCTAGAGACAGCAGTGGTAGAGAGCAGTGGTAGAGATACTCTTAATGATCGGCTATGAAAAGCCAACTGACTTGTTGCACCCTCGACAACTACTGTGATTATTATTATTTGACCGTGCTGGTCATTTATGAACATTTGAACATCTTGGCCATGTTCTGTTATAATCTCCACCCGGCACAGCCAGAAGAGGACTGGCCACCCCTCATAGCCTGGTTCCTCTCTAGGTTTCTTCCTAGGTTTCGGCCTTTCTAGGGAGATTTTCCAAGCCACCGTGCTTCTACAGCTGCATTACTTGCTGTTTGGGGTTTTAGGCTGGGTTTCTGTACAGCACTTTGAGATATCAGCTGATGTACGAAGGGCTATATAAATACATTTGATTTGATTTGTGTGTATTGGTGTGTGTGTTTAAATTGGTGTGTGCAGTAGACCTAGGTTTCATTGATATTAATGGGAGCGTAGCACACAATGAAAGAGTTACGGCCCATGTAGGAAGCCTGTTAGTGTTAGGTTATAGTTATAGTTTTACAGAGTCTTACATTGAGAGGGAAGTAGTCTCTGAAGTGTTTCCAGACGCTCCAGTTCCGAAGCCACTCTGACCTCCGACCCCCGCTGGTGGGTGTGTCCCTGTCCAGATACAGCCAACCAGCATACAGCGCAGCCAGAACCCACCAGTCAGAGACGCATAGCAACACATAGCCTGCTAGACAGCACTGGGCTGGGGGAGGGGGGGGAGGAGACATGTCACTGGTCAGTTACTCTCTGGGGGAGGGGAGACATGTCACTGGTCAGTTACTCTCTGGGGGAGGGGAAGACATGTCACTTGTCAGTTGCTCTCTGGGTGGGAGAGGGGGAGATATGTCACTGGTCAGTTACTCTCTGGGGGAGGGGAAGACATGTCACTTGTCAGTTGCTCTCTGGGTGGGAGAGGGGGAGACATGTCACTGGTCAGTTACTCTCTGGGAGAGGGGGGAGACATGTCACTGGTCAGTTACTCTCTGGGTGGGGGAGGGGGAAGACATGTCACTTGTCAGTTGCTCTCTGGGGGAGGGGGAGTTGGCAGGAGGAGAATAATTTCACATGGTTGGTAAAGGAGAACATAGAGCAAATGTCTGCGTGCGCGTGCGCGCGCGCGTGCGTGTGTGTGTGTGGTGTGTGTGAGCAGAGCCAAGTGGGCAAATGCCAGCCATGCACTCTCACCCACTACCCTCTACACACAGTACCCCTGTCCCTTACTCCTACGAAGATGACCCCAGTTTCACAGTTGAGACGTAGCAGAGACAGAGTCAGGGTTAGATGGATCAGATCATTGTGAGGTCATGGAGTCCAGAAAGAGCCAATCATATGGACCAGAAAACACAGAAACTCTAGAATCCTCTCGAGACTCTAGAATCCTCTCTATAGAATCTGAACTCCCTCCAGCTGTTACAATGGATAGAAGAATGCTGCTAACTGCTTGGCTTCTCCACTGTCCCGTTTACTGGGCTTCCACTAGCAGTCCTCTGCTCACAAACACACGTGACCACCCGCTTGACAACGTACTAACCAGCAGTCCTCTGCTCACAAACACACGTGACCACCCGTGACCAGTCCCTGCTCACAAACACACGTGACCACCCGCTTGACAACGTACTAACCAGCAGTCCTCTGCTCACAAACACACGTGACCACCCGCTTGACAAGGTACTAACCAGCAGTCCTCTGCTCACAAACACACGTGACCACCCGCTTGACAACGTACTAACCAGCAGCGTCACCAAAAAGGGACCTCTTCCATGGCACCATTAGTGCCGTGTCAACCTGTGGAGCAGGTGTTCCTAGATTATCCAGAACCATATCACTCTGTTATACTATACAACCCTAACCACTGATCTAGGACCAGATCACACTACCCCAGCCCAAACCTGAACCATTAGACACTAACCTAACCACTAACCTAGGACCAGTCTAATCGTCATGGGGACAGACACTAAACTGACATTAGACCAGACAGTCAATAAAGATATTGATTATTGTGTGCAAGCCTTTGTGTTACCTACTTTTGCTGAGAAATAGTCTCTCTAGTCTAATCAGAGTTACTATTTACTCTATTTAGCAACACACGGATTGATTTACCTTTCAAATCAAATAAAAATGTTATTTGTCACATACACATGTTTAGCAGATGTTAAAGTGAGTATAGCGAAACATTACAGCAGCACCATCACACTAACGTCAGCGTAATGAACCCCTCTCTCTCCCTCTCTCTCTCTAACACACACACACACGCACACGCACACACGCACACACACACACACACACACACACACACACACACACACACACACACACACACACACACACACACACACACACACACACACACACACACACACACACACACACACACACACACACACACACAGGCTTACCTAGCGCCAGGAAAGAGAAAACCCACTGCAGCACAGCAGCTGTCTGGAGTCTCCTCCGCAGTGGGATGTTTAGCGGAGCGAACTGGATCTTCATCTCCGGGAAAGACTCAACCTTTCCGGCTACAAGGTGAGGGTTAGTCTGTCTGGTCCCCTTCTCTCTGTCTGTCTCTGTCTTTCTGTGTGTGTGTGTATGAGGAAACGCGTTGTGGTTTTCAGTGAAAGTTCCTAATTTGATGCAACTAAAAGTTCTGAAACTGAAGGGCTCGGGCAGCGCTGTGAAAGTTCTGTTATTCAGTTGTTGCTGGTCTCTAGTTCACCTTCCTAATGGAGTTAAACAGCGCTGTGGAAGTTCTGTTATTCAGTTGATGCTGGTCTCTAGTTCACCTTCCAAATGGAGTTAAACAGCGCTGTGGAAGTTCTGTTATTCAGTTGTTGCTGGTCTCTAGTTCACCTTCCTAATGGAGTTAAACTCTGCAAACAAACTTGAAGAAATAACAGAACAGCTTGCCTTGTGGACCCTCCTCTCATGTCACCACCCTCCTCCTTGAATGGAACCACATCAACCTATCAAAGTAGAGGAGAGGTGGAAAGCACCAACCAATCAGAGGAGAGGTCGGGAGGACAGCATTTATTTGACTCCTGCTATAGTTACTTCAGACAGAATAATATCACAGGTTTCTCCAACTGCTTACACACTAAATCTTTTAATGTCACACGATTTTTGAAACCTCTCACTCAAAGTGCCAAACTACACACCAAATATCCAAAACCATAAGTTATTTCTCACCAAATATCCAAAACCATAAGCTATTTCTCACCAAATATCCAAAACCATAAGCTATTTCTCACCAAATAGCCAAAACCATAAGCTATTTCTCACCAAATATTCAAAGCCATAAGCTATTTCTCACCAAATATCCAAAACCATAAGCTATTTCACACCAAATATCCAAAACCATAAGCTATTTCACACCAAATAGCCAAAACCATAAGCTATTTCACACCAAATAGCCAAAACCATAAGCTACTTTCACACCAAATAGCCAAAACCATAAGCTACTTCTCACCAAATAGCCAAAACCATAAGCTATTTCTCACCAAATATCCAAAACCATAAGCTATTTCTCATCAAATATCCAAAACCATAAGCTATTTCTCACCAAATATCCAAAACCATAAGCTATTTCTCACCAAATAGCCAAAACCATAAGCTATTTCTCACCAAATAGCCAAAAACATGAGCTATTTCTCACCAAATATCCAAAAACATAGGGTTAGGGTTATTTCTCAGCCTTTGACTCAGTTGTCAATTGCATAAAACACTTTTTTCAAAACACTACACACAATTCTCTACCTAAAATACAAAAATCTAACAGGAAGTGACTTACTTTCCTTTTCCAAACACAACCAATCAAAATGCTACACTTATTCACCAGGTCACACACACACACTCCTCACATGTGCAAACACTAATAGCTTAACTGATCACTAACCAATCACTGCTTTACTGTAGTATAGGCCTATAAATATGTCAATGGTCAGATTACCTGTTTTGAACAATGGATGCCAACAATGGACAGAGAGCAAGAGGGAGAGGAAGAGGAAGAAGAGGACAAGGGCAAAGAAGAGAAGGAAGGAGAGCCATCTCTGATGAGATTAGGGCAACAATGGTTGATCATGTGATCAACCACGGTTTGACCATGAGAGAGGCTGGACTTTCTGTGAATTACTTAGTTAGTAAATTAAGGATTTCAGACAAGTGATGTATGGATGACTCTGTATGGATAGTGAAGACTGGGTTTGTGCAGATAACCAACTATTTACGATGTTTGGAATGAGACTAACGTGAGGTAAATAATAATTTATTAATTTGAAGATTATTGAGCAGATATTAAAATATCTGAAAGTTATATTAGGAAAATTATAACTTTGTAATCTGAATATTTTCCTTGGTGCCCAGACTTCGTCGTTAATTACAGTTACATGATTCATCAGTTTCATCTCGTAATAATAATTAAAGAGAATTATTTGATAAATAAGTCTTCAGTTTTAATGATGCCAAAGACGAGACAATTATTAAATGGAAGGAGTTTAGAACCACCGAGACTCTTCCTAGAGTTCACTGCCCGGCCAAACTGAGCAATCGGGGGTGAAGGGCCTTGGTCAGGGAGGTGACCAAGAACCCGATGGTCACTGTGACATAGCTCCTCTGTGGAGATGGGAGAACCTTCTAGAAGGACAACCATCTCTGCAGCAATCCACCAATCAGGTGATTATGGTAGAGTGGTCAGACGGAAGCCACTCCTCAGTAAAAGGCACATGACAGCCAGCTTGGAGTTTGCCAAAAGGCACCTAAAGGACTCTCAGACCATGAGAAACAAGATTCTCTGTTCTGATGAAACCAAGATTTAACTCTTTGGTCTGAATGCCAAGCGTCACGTCTGGAAGAAACCTGGCACCATCCCTACGGTGAAACATGGTGGTGGCAGCATCATGCTGTGGGGATATTTTTAGGCGGCAGGGACTGGGAGACTTGTCAGGATCGAGGGAAAGATGAATGGAGCAAAGTACAGAGAGATCCCTGTTGAAAAAGATGAATGGAGCAGGGTAGTGGGTTCGATCCCCGGGACCACCCATACGTAGAATGTATGCACACATCACTGTAAGTCGCTTTGGATAAAAGCGTCTGCTAAATGGCATATATATATATATATAAAACTTTCACCAGAGAGCTCAAGACTTCAGACTGGGATGAAGGTTCACCTTCCAACAGGAGAACAACCCTAAACACACAGCCAAGACAGCGCATCAGTGGCTTTGGGACAAGTCACTGAATGTCCTTGAGTGGCCCAGCAACAGGCCAGACTTGAACCCGATCTAACATCTCTGGAGAGACCTGAAAATAGCTGTTCAGCGATGCTCCTCATCCAACCTGCTAGAGTTTGAGAGAATCAACAGAGAAGGGGAAAAATAATAATGCTAAGCATCATAGCCAATGTCTTGACTTTACTTTCATTAATCTGATGATTGTTATTTATTTAATCCGCTAACTATGTTAAATTATTACTCGATTCAATTAATCATGTAACAATAAACTCGGATTCTTGGATTCGGGGCACAACGGAAGAGTTTGTTTAAAACCTCTTAAGGTATAGGGGGCAGCATTTTCACTTTTGGATAAATAGCGTGCCCAATTTCAACTTCCTGCTACTCATGCCAGGAATATATGATATGCATATGATTAGTAGATGTGGATAGAAAACACTCTGAAGTTTCTAGAACTGTTTCAATCAAGTCTGTAACTATAACATAACTTATGTAGCAGGCAAAACCCAGAGGACTAACTGTTCAGATGTTTTTTCTTTTTTGCCTCTGACTGTGCCCTCTGTTGTCTTTGCCAAGGGACCATTGATAGGGACCATTTTACATTTAATACCACTTCCACTG
This sequence comes from Oncorhynchus gorbuscha, assembly GCF_021184085.1. Taxonomy (NCBI): domain Eukaryota; kingdom Metazoa; phylum Chordata; class Actinopteri; order Salmoniformes; family Salmonidae; genus Oncorhynchus; species Oncorhynchus gorbuscha. Next base: position 49,867,528 of record NC_060197.1, read on the forward strand.
GATGTCACCAGTCTTTAGAATTTGGTTGATGTTATTCATTTGTGCAAAGAAGAAGAAGCACATCCTGGAACAAGGTTAAAAAGGAGCATGCATGGTTTGTTTACTTGCTGTATTGAATACAGATTGCCCCGTCTTCAATTTGATCGATTATTAACGTTTAAAAATACCTACAGTTGTATTACAAAAGTAGTTTGAAATATTTTGGCAAAGTTTATAGGCAACTTTTGAAATGTTTTGTAGTGACGTTCTGTTTTTGTAAGCTGTTTTTTATGGATCAAACGTGCTTTATAAATGGACATTTTGGGTATATATGGACGGAATTAATCGAAATAAAGGACCAATTGTGATGTTTATAGGACATATTGGAGTGCCAACAAAAGAAGCCCATCAAAGGTAATGCATGTTTTATATTCTATTTCAGCGTTTTGCAGGGTTGAAATATGCTACCCTCTTTATTGACATAGTGCTATAATAGCTTCTTAATGCTTTCGCCGAAAAGCTTTTTAAAATCTGACATGTTGGCTGGATTCACAACGAGTGTAGATTAAATTGAGTATCTTACATTTTGATTTAATGAATGTTTGATTTTATATCATTATTTGAATTTGCCGCTCTGCATTTTCCCAGTTTTTTCCCCAAGTGAGACGCAAGCATCCCCATAAGAAGTTAAGTTCTTTCAGCTCATTGGGAGGCTAGCATCCCACCTTGACAACATCCGTTGAAATTGCAGAGCGCCAAATTCAAATGACAAAAATAGAAATAATAAGCATTCATGAAAATACAAGTGTTATACAGTTAAAAGATGAACTTCTTGTTAATCCAGCTGCTTTGTCAGATTTCAAAAAGGCTTTACAGCGAAAGCATACCATGCGATTATCTGAGGACGCCCTGCTTACAAAAGCATACAAACATTTTCCAGTCAGAAATAGCGATAAAATAAATCACTAACCTTTGAAGATCTTCCTTTGTTGGCATTCCAAAGGGTCCCAGCTACACAATAAATGGTTGTTTTGTTCGAAAAAGTCCCTCTTTATATCCCCAAAACAAAAAAAAGTTTTGTTGTTGCGTTTTGTTCAGTAATCCATTGGCTCAAAGGCGGTCAAAACATGCAGACGAATACATCCTAATAGTACCGGTAAAGTTCGTCGAAACATGTCAAATGATCTTTATAATTAATCATCAGGTTGTCAATTATCTAAATAATCGATAATACTTCAACCGGACGATAGGGTATTCAATAGTAAGGAAAAAGAACGAAGAGCACGCACATTTAAGAAAACAAGCCTCAAACCATGTCTAAAGACTGTTGACATCTAGTGGAAGCCATAGGAACTGCAATCTGGGCGCTAAACCCCTATATAGTCAATATGCTTTCAATGGAAAACCCCTCACATCAAAAAAATCCCATTTCCTGGATGGAGTTTCCTCGGGTTTTCGCCTACCATATCAGTTCTGTTATACTTACAGACATTATTTTAGTTTTAGAAACTTCAGAGTGTTTTCTATCCAATGCCTCCAATTACAATTACAGTTTACTTTGGGCACGTCTATCATCAGAAATCCGAATACTGCCCCCTAGCCCAAAAGTTACCATCTCCTGAAATTATCTCTATAAGGTATGTATCTATTACATCAATAAAGTCATCCGATTAATCATTGCCTCTTACCATATCATCATTCTGAACAGTTGTAACCTTATGCATCTGCAAAAAACCCAGCCTTAATCATGATTCAGTACTACACCAATTGGTTTAATTATTTATTTACTAGCTACTAAAATGAGTAAACAGGATAACATGCACACTTAATACATGAGAAGAAAGTCCCTAGCGGACTGACAATATGATGATTTGTTACACAGAGTTGGAGAGGGGTAAAAGGGAGAGAGAGAGAAAAAGGGACACTTATCGTGGATACATTCTAGAACTATTCTCACATTAATCATATACTTTGCACACAAACTGCCGCCCGTTTGAAATAAGAAATCATGAATGTATTTACTTGTGAGTGCCCTTACTCGCCATCTATCTCTGTCATGTTTTGTCATATATTGTCTTGTCCTTGTGCTTTCCCTTCTGTTCGTTTCCCCCTGCTGGTCTTGTTGGGTTCGTTCCCTTTTTCTGTCCCTCTCTCCCCCTCCCTCTCTCTCTTCTCTCTGTCGTTCCGTTCCTGCTCCCAGCTGTTCCTCATTCTCCTAACTCACTCATTTGCTCTTTTCACACCTGTCCCCTATTTTGCCCTCTGATTAGAGTCCCTATTTCTCCCCTTGTTTTCCGCTTCTGTCCTTGTCGGATCCTTGTATGATGTTCGCCGTGCTGTGTCCTTGTCTCGCCCTGTCGTGTTTTGTCTCCTTCAGATGCTGCGTGTGAGCAGGTGTCTTAGTCTGCTACGGTCGGTGCCTTCCCGAAGCAACCTGCAGTCTATGGTCGAGTCTCCAGTCTGTCCTCGTTACTACGAGTGGATTTAAGTTTTTTCCTGTTTTGTTTTCTACTTGATTTTTCCAGGATTATTGCTTTTGTCATTTACTGGAATAAAGACTCTGTTTTCGCTAAGTCGCTTTTGGGTCCTCATTCACCACCATTCTGTCGGAACCAGGCCTTGTTAGCCTTTCAGCAGCACCCGAAAGGGTCCAGACCTGTCTCTTCTACTGTTGTTCACTCTGGAAGACAGCCAGCCATGTCGACGATTCCCATTGGTGATGAGGGTAGGAGAATATGGTGATGTAAGACTCGTAGTAGGGTTGGATGGTTTGAAGCGTAGTGGGATGGCCCCTGTTAGATATGCATTCCTCCATTTCTGACTTAGGGCAGCTAATCAGCCGTACCAGTGATTGTCTGGGAGGAGAACTTCTAGCCTACACCTCATGTTGATTATTCAGGATTCAGGATTCAGACCACTTTACACGCACTGCAGCAACCTGGCAATGTTCTGGTCTAGTATGTTAATTCTTAGCCAGTTCTTTTAATTACTCTGGTCGAAAAGGACGGTTCTATCAGACCGACACGCTCTTCTGACCTCACTCGGGGCGTGGCTAGTTAACCTGTCTAGGACTGGGGTTCCGCCTCGCCAACAGCCAATGAAATTGCAGGGCACCAAATACAAATCAACAGAAATCTCATAAATCAAATTTCTCAAACATACAAGTATTTTACACCATTTTAAAGATTACATTCTCATTAATCCAGCCACAGTGTCTGAATTCAAAAATACTTTACAGCGAAAGCTCCACAAACAATTATGTTAGGTCACCACCAAGCCACAGAAAAACCCAGCCATTTTTACAGCCAAAGAGAGGAGTCACAAAAATCACAAATAGAGATAAAATTAATCACTAACCTTTGATGATCTTCATTAGATGACACTGATCGGACCTCATGTTACACAATACATGTATGTATTTTTTCTATAAAGTGCATATTTATATAAAAAATCTCATTTTACATTGGTGCGTTAGGTTCAATAGTTCTAAAACATGCAGTGATTGTGCAGAGAGCCACATGAATTCACAGAAATACTCATTATAAATGTCGATGAAAATTCAAGTGTTATGCATGGAAATATAGATACACTTCTCCTTAATGCAACCACTGTGTCAGATCTTTTAAAAAACTTTACGGAAAAAGCATAATCTGAGAGCCCAAACCAGCCAAAATAAATATCTGCCATGTTGCGCAGTCAACATTAGTCATAAACAGTATTATAGATGTTCACTTAACTTTGATGATCTTCATCAGAATGCTTTCCCAGGAATCGCAGTTCCACAATAAATGTTTGTTTTGTTCGATAATGTCCATCATTTATGTCAATTTATGTCCAAATAGTTCCTCTTGTTAGGGAGTTTGGTAAACAAATCCAAAAGCGCGTTCAGGTCCAGTTCAGGTCACACTCATGTGAAATGCGCGTAACCAGGACCTGGCTCTCTGTCGGACCACTGACTCAAAGAGCTCTCATCCGGTCCCACTTCACAGTCGAAGCCTGAAACAACGTTCTAAAGACGGTTGACATCTAGTGGAAGCCTTAGGAACACCTGTTGTATTCAGCATTTCACTGTGAGGTCTACTACACCTGTTGTATTCGGCATTTCACTGTGAGGTCTACTACACCTGTTGTATTCAGCATTTCACTGTGAGGTCTACTACACCTGTTGTATTCAGCATTTCACTGTGAGGTCTACTACACCTGTTGTATTCAGCATTTCACTGTGAGGTCTACTACACCTGTTGTATTCAGCATTTCACTGTAAGGTCTACTACACCTGTTGTATTCAGCATTTCACTCTAATGTCTACTACACCTGTTGTATTCAGCATTTCACTGTGAGGTCTACTACACCTGTTGTATTCAGCATTTCACTGTGAGGTCTACAACACCTGTTGTATTCAGCATTTCACTGTAAGGTCTACTACACCTGTTGTATTCAGCATTTCACTTTAAGGTCTACTACACCTGTTGTATTCAGCATGTCACTGTAAGGTCTACTATACCTGTTGTATTCAGCATTTCACTGTGAGGTCTACTACACCTGTTATATTCAGCATTTCACTGTAAGGTCTACTACACCTGTTGTATTCAGCATGTCACTGTAAGGTCTACTACACCTGTTGTATTCGGCATTTCACTGTGAGGTCTACTACACCTGTTATATTCAGCATTTCACTGTAATGTCTACTACACCTGTTGTATTCAGCATTTCACTGTGAGGTCTACTACACCTGTTGTATTCAGCATTTCACTGTGAGGTCTACTACACCTGTTGTATTCAGCATGTCACTGTGAGGTCTACTACACCTGTTGTATTCAGCATTTCACTGTAAGGTCTACTACACCTGTTGTATTCAGCATGTCACTGTGAGGTCTACTACACCTGTTGTATTCAGCATGTCACTGTAAGGTCTACTATACCTGTTGTATTCAGCATTTCACTGTGAGGTCTACTACACCTGTTATATTCAGCATTTCACTGTAAGGTCTACTACACCTGTTGTATTCAGCATGTCACTGTAAGGTCTACTACACCTGTTGTATTCGGCATTTCACTGTGAGGTCTACTACACCTGTTATATTCAGCATTTCACTGTAATGTCTACTACACCTGTTGTATTCAGCATTTCACTGTGAGGTCTACTACACCTGTTGTATTCAGCATTTCACTGTGAGGTCTACTACACCTGTTGTATTCAGCATGTCACTGTGAGGTCTACTACACCTGTTGTATTCAGCATTTCACTGTTAGGTCTACTACACCTGTTATATTCAGCATTTCACTGTAAGGTCTACTACACCTGTTGTATTCAGCATTTCACTGTAAGGTCTACTACACCTGTTGTATTCGGCGCATGTGACAAAGACAGTTTGATTTGAGAGAGAGAGACAAAGGTGGTCTTTCTCACACGTGTCCCAATGTTAGTTTTACTGTTAGGGTAAACACACACACAGCACAACACTCACACAGACTCAGTAGGTGGCTCAAAGTGCAGGTTGGGGTGCAGTGACCGATAGTTTGGGTCCCAAACACACACACCACTCAGAGACTTAGTCGCGAACGCACTCTGGATTTCCATCCATCCACTCACTATAGAATAGAACTATAATATCTATAGAATAGAACTGTAATATCTATAGAATAGTACTAGAATATTTACAGAATAGGTTGTGATGAAGGAGCCTGGGTCCGTCCAGGGGTCTGTTGTCATGACTACAGAATATCATGACGACTTCCAAAATACAGACACCAGCGACAACCGAGCCTTCTGGACCAAAGGTGTGTGTGTGTGGTGTGTGATGTGTGTGTAATGTGTGTGGTGTTTGTGGGGTTGTGTGGTGTGTGTGTGGTTGTGTGTGTCGTGTGTATGGTGTGTGTGTGTGGTTGTGTATGGTGTGTGCGTGTGGTTGTGTATGGTGTGTGCGGTTGTGTGTGTGTGGTGTTTGTGTGTGGTTATGTGTGTGTGTGGTTGTATGTTGTGTGTATGGTGTTTGTGGGGTTGTGTGTGTGTGTGGTCATGTGTATAGTGTGTGTGTGTGGTTGTGTGTTTTGTATGTGTGATTGTGTGTGTGTGTGTGTGTGTGGTTGTGTGTGTAGTGTGCATGGTGTGGGTGTGTGTGTTTGTGTGTGTAGTGTGAGTGTGTGTGTGTGGTTGTGTGTGTAGTGTTTGTGTAGTTTGTGTGTGTAGTGTATGTGGTGTGGTTGTGTGTGTGATGTTTCAGTGCTTTAGATCAGTGCTTCCCAAAACTCTCCTTGGGAGACCAGACATTTTACAACTTTGATTTAGCCCTGAACTAGCTCACCTGATTGACCTAGTCAAGGGCTTGATGATTAGTTGACAAGTTGAATCGGGTGTGTTTGCTCTAATAAATAAATCCAATACATGGAAAAGCTGGAGGTACCTGAAGAAAGGTTTGAGATCCACTGGGCTAGAGTCCCAATGTAAGAAGAGGTTTGAGATCCACTGGGCTAGAGTCCCAAGATAAGAAGAGGTTTGAGATCCACTAGGCTAGAGTCCCAAGGTAAGAAGAGGTTTGAGATCCACTAGGCTAGAGTCCCAAGGTAAGAAGAGGTTTGAGATCCACTGGGCTAGAGTCCCAAGGTAAGAAGAGGTTTGAGATCCACTAGGCTAGAGTCCCAAGGTAAGAAGAGGTTTGAGATCCACTGGGCTAGAGTCCCAAGGTAAGAAGAGGTTTGAGATCCACTGGGCTAGAGTCCCAAGATAAGAAGAGGTTTGAGATCCACTAGGCTAGAGTCCCAAGATAAGAAGAGGTTTGAGATCCACTAGGCTAGAGTCCCAAGGTAAGAAGAGGTTTGAGATCCACTGGGCTAGAGTCCCAAGGTAAGAAGAGGTTTGAGATGCACTGGGTAAGTATTTTAAGAACCGCTTGGTTAGAGTCCTCAGG